>NC_080378.1:91114715-91281769 GCF_014773155.1 Arachis stenosperma
GATGCTCTAGGTTCGATTTAGCTTGTGGAGCTTATTGGGTTTGAGTTGCTACACGTGTGGGAGTGGTAAGGTTTACCTAAACTTAAATTTAATTTTGAATCCATTAGGTAAAATCTGAATTTGTAATATATGTGTGTATTAGGTATGAATTAAGTTCATATAAATGCATTGGAAGTGAAAAGTGAGTATTTGGAGGCTTATGGGTGATTGAAGCTTGGTTTGTGGAAGGGTTCTTTGAGCTTGGGGGATGTGTTCTAGCTTGTGAGGCTGCCTTGGATTGAATAAAGTGATCGGCCAAGGTATGGTTTAGGTTTCGTGCGTTTTTAACATTTAAGGTGTTGTGAAAACTTAGGCTAGAGAACCATAGGTTAAGTTGAAAAGGTTAAATGCATTAAATGATTAGTTTTGTGATGATATTGGATAAATTTATGATTGAGTTTGAATTAGAATTTATGAGCTTGAGTTGTTGATGTTGTTGAATGGGTGCTCTTGGACTTATTAATGATGGATTGATGTTGATGTTTGTTATATGTTAATGGAATTTGATTGATATTTGTTAATAAAGGGTTGATATATGTGTTGAGGGGTTGGTATATGTTAATGAAAGGTTGCTCATATATGTTGATATAAATTGGTGGTTATGGCTTGTTGAATTAGTTAAAGGTAGTTTGGGAGTGGTTGTTAATGAATCGGGGCTGGATATGTTAATAACATGTAGGTTTTATGGGTAAGGAATATGAATGTGATGAAAATGAGGTTTGGATGTTGTTTGGTAAAAAGTAAATTTTGGTGAATTTTGGAAGTCCATAACTTGCTCCTCAAATTTTGGATGGAATTGTGGTTTATTTCAAATGAAAGATGGTTTTTCAAGCTTTTGAACGATATCAATTTTGTGAAAAACGGAATTTTATAGAGAGTTATGGAAGACAGAAGTTTGGTATAAAAACTATGCTTACAGGATAACAAAATATGGGTTGTAGCAGCTTTCTGGGAATTCTGCCAATTTTGGAAAAACGTCCATCCACGCGTACGCGTGGCGTGGCATTTTGACGACGCATGCGCGAGTAGCCATGCGTGCGTGTGAGAGGTCAATGCGCATGATCACGTATATACATGACTCACGCGTACGCGTGACGTGCTATTCCCACCACGCGTACGCGTGGCCCACGCGTACACGTGACCCCTGTTTGCTGCAAAACTGGATTTTTGGTGTTTTAAACCAGATTTTCACTTCTAAACCTCTATTCTCCTCTCTTTTAAGCTTAGGTTATAGTACTAAGTCTAGTAGCTAATTGGAGCTAGGAAAATAAGATAACTTGGAGATGAAGTAAGAGGTGAAATAAAGAGTTATTTGAAGAAGATGAGAATCTTAAATGAAGTTTAATGCCATGGCTTGGTAAATGATTGTATATTTATTATGAAATGAAATGGCTTATGAATAATGATATCTGAGATACGAGTTTTCCTGGGTAAGAACCGTGGCTTGCCACTACGTATTCCAGGTCGAAACTCGATACTCTATTGACCCTACGTCGTAAGGGTGACCGGACACGTATAAATTCCCGGGTATGGATAGCCCCCATTGAGTGATTTGAATGATGATTGAATGTGAAATCTATGCATAGACTCATGGAGATGTGCGACGGGGGATAGTCTAAGGTTTTCGGACTTGTCGGGTTGGCTGGATAACCAACAGATGAGCCTCATCAGCCATAAGACAGGCATGCATCATGTGCATTTGTTTGTTTTTATTGCTATGCATTTCCTGGGTTTGCCTAATTGAATATAAACATCTTGCTACCTGTTATACTTGCTACTTGCACTATCTGCTTATTATTTGTGCGTGAACTATTTTGGTTGCTTGTCTCTGTTGAATCATGAATGACGGAGGGACGGAGGAAGGGTGAGATGATTTGGAGTTATGTTAGGTTTAGAAAATGACTAAGTTTAGAGATGTTTAGGTTACCTACCCCTATTTATGGCTTCTGTTTAAAAATTAAGTTTAATAACTGAATGATGGAGTTCTAGGATTGCCTCTGGCATTCCCAGGACCTTATTTATTATACGCGTGGCACCTTTACCATGCTGAGAACCTTCGGTTCGCATCCTATACTGTGTTGTTGTTTTTAAATGCAGGTCGAGAGGCTCCTCGCTAGGCGTCTGGATCATGAAGCAGAGTAGTCCCTAGGTATTTTGGGTTTTATGATTGTATATATATGTGTACCTATGTACTTAGCTTGCTCTCTGGTGCACGGAATTGTGATCACACTTTTCACTACTCCAGTACAACTAACCAGCAAGTGCACTAGGTCGTCCAAGTAATAAAATCTTACGCGAGTAAGGGTCGATCCCACAGAGATTCCCAGCTTGAAGCAAGCTATGGTCATCCTGTAAATCTTAGTCAGGCGGATTCAATTGGTTATGAGTTTTGATAATTGAAAGATAAATAAAAGGTAAATTAAAATAAAGATACTTATGTAATTTATTGGTGGGAATTTCAGATAAGCGTTTGGAGATGCTTTGTTGCTTCTGAACCTCTGCTTTCCTATTGTCTTCATCCAATCATGCGTGCTCCCTTCCATGGCAAGCTGTATGTTAGTGGATCACCGTTGTCAATGGCTACCATCCGTCCTCTCAGTGAAAATGGTCCAGGTACGGTTTCTGTACGGCTAATCAATTGTTGGATCTCTCGTCTCAGATGAAAAATACCAGGCACAGCTACCGCACGGCTAATCATCTGTTGGTTCATGATGACAAGTCATCATATACCCATTTTTCAAGCTAAATTCACTTGTTTCATTAGTCTTTATGCACTTTCTTGCATCCTAAGTAAGTAATTTGGAATGAAAATGCATAACTTCTTTAAATCAAACAACCACCATTAAATTGATGCTAAATCATGAGGTTTGAGCTAAAATTTATTGATTTTTAATGAATTATAAACCTTATGAGTTTAGAGATACTTTGATTGGTTGTTTTGGTTTCTTGTAGGTGAAGAAAGGAAGAAAAGAAGAAAAACGTGGCTTAAGAAGTGTGGCCAAGAGAGGAGAAGTGTGGTGCAACATAGAAGGAGGAAGCAAACACTGCCCTCCACGAGAGCACACTGCCCTCCAGGAGAGCAGCATAATGAACCAAGCCTTAAAAGCATCTCTGCCCTGCCCTCCTCAAGAGCAATATCGGGCTTTCATGAAAAATAATTCAAAGGAAATTGCTTCCTAGTGTTTCCTATGGGTTTCAAACCCAAGAACAAGGAGGAAAGGAGTAGCGCTCAAATACAAAGAAAACAAGCAAAACTTGGCTTGTTTTCAATCTCCAAGAATCGAACACAGCACCATGAGGAAGCAAGGAACTAGGCGTTACTTTGGTGCCAAGAAAACCAAGGAAAAAAGGGGCAGCGTGTGCCTCCACCAAGTTTCGAACTTGGGGCCTCACCCATTGGCAACATTGCCCTGCCCTCCACAAGGGCAGGGCAGCATTTCTTGGTGCACGGCCAGCGCACAAATTGGCACGGGCATGAGCACTTGGCGCGCAACATGGACACATGGGCAGCAAGGCAAGGCACACCATGGCAACACTGCCCTGCCCTCCATAAGGGCAGGGCAGCATCCTGATGCTACACACGCAGCACAAGCACGCACGAGGCTTCATCACACAATTTCCCTGCTCTGCCCTCCACAAGGGCAGGGCAGCCTCCTGGAAGCTAATTTCTCATGGGTTGAAAATTGGATTAAAAATCCAATTTAATTCATTTCTTCACCAAATCAAAAGCCCATCCAAATTCCAAAATCCAAGAATAGAAAGTGTATAAATAGGAGATAGTTTGATGTAATTAGGACCTTCTTTTGATTTTTGAACTTTTACATCTTTAGGCTTCATTTTCTTTGGGAGCTTTGAACTGAGATCTTAGAGAATTGGGAAGGAGAATTGATCTCTCTTCTTCCTCGTTCTTACTTGAGCACTTTTTACTTTTCTTGTTTGAGTCTTGGGTGTGAAGAATTGAGGAATTTCTGTCTCAATCTCCATTCAAGATCTCTTTAATTTCCCTTCTGCATAATTGAGTTGAATCCAATTTCCTTTACTGCTTCAATCTTTAATTTCTTGTTAATTGCTTTGTGAACTTGGATCTGGGAAGGCAATTGAGATCTAGACTTTGCTATCTAGTCTCTGGAGTCCTGAGATCTAATTTTCCTTTTGGTTCTTCTGTTGAACCACTGCTGAAATTACATTTTCATTTTCTGTTTGAATTCTAGTTACTTTCAATTCATCTCTTGCTTTATTAATTACTGCAATTTAATTTCCCTTGCTTAAATTCTGAAATCCCAGTCCTCAAATCCCTTTTCCATTCAAGCAATTTATATTTCTTGCACTTTAAGTTACTGCAATTTACATTTCTTGCACTTTAAGTTTCAGTCATTTAATTTCTTGTTCTTTAAGATTCAGCACCTTTACTTTCAATTTTCTTTGATTTCTGCAATTCATCCCTCTCCCTTTACATTTTCTGCTATTTACTTACTGTTGGATATAAAATCACTCAACCAATACTTGATTTGCTTGACTAAATCAATCATTGAACTAAAATTGCTCAATCCTTCAATCCCTGTGGGATCGACCTCACTCTCGTGAGTTTTATTACTTGATGCGACCCGGTACACTTGCCGGTGAGTTTTGTGTTGGATCGTTTTCCACACATCAAGTTTTTGGTGCCGTTGCTGGGGATTGAAATAGATTGACAATGATTAAGTGAAGTGGTGGTCTAGATCAAGCACTTTTTCTTTATTTTTAACTAACACACTAACTATTCGAGACTTTGCCTCTACTAACTCTAACTGCACTCAAGTTACAGAGTGCTCTGTTTTAGTTTCTGGCTCTGTTTGTGTTTCTACTTTTGCGACAGGAGGAAGGAGCAATGAATCCACACCTTTTGATCCTGAAACACTTTGGAAGATGACCAAGAATAAGGAATGTCAAGCTAGTGACATTAAAAGAGCGCTTGTTGGGAGGCAACCCAACCTGATGTAGTTTCTTTTCATAGCTTTTTCAATAAAAAGGTTGAATAATTGGTCTGTATTGCAAGGAGCTAAGTTTGGTGTCTCACACCAAAACAAATTAAGAAAGAATGAAGGATTCTAAGTTTGGTGTTCCACCAAAATCTCATTTAAAAGAACATTCTCACTTCCTGCACAATGCTAGCTCCAAGCAATCAAACAAATTATTCAACTATTTAACTGCTTTTTAGCTTTAATTCCATAACCTTTAGCAAGGACACAAGGTTTCACATATGGTTAACTTGTTGCATCAGAGGCAGTGGTAAGGAATTAAATTTGGTGTTCCCACATCAAAATAAATCCAAAAGACATACTCAACTCATGCATACTAACCATTCACTTAAGGGCTTGAGATGCAAGCAACTTTTGAGAATTATGCAGAAAACTAGCCAACATTTGAAGACAATTTGCATTATGACTCAAAAAGGAGGCAACAGGAGGAAGAATGAAAAGCTGCAACTTAAAAGGTTGTATTTACACTTGATCCTTGTTGTTGTGAAAAGTTTTAATTCAGGAATTCTTGTATGTCTTGCTAAAGTGTTCATCTAGTTGCAAGTGAAGTTGTTTGATTAAGTATGCTGATCTGCATAATGCTTGTCATTCATCACTTAGCTTTAAATTTTGTTTTGTTTCCCATATGCTTGAATAAAAGAGAAATGTTTGAATTAGAAAGTAAATGTCCAATGTTGCATAAGTTGGAATGGAAGTTAATGGTGGTGTATGTGTTTGATTAAATGTATAACTCATGAAATAATTACTGCATAGTGTCATTTTCATTGAAGTGTGAGCTAGCTTGCTGTCATGAAGGTTCCTATCAGTAAAAGAAAAAAAATCCCTTGAGTACAAAATAAAACAGAAAGAAAAGGAAGTAGAAAAAGCCAATGTGGCAAGAAAAACAAAGAATAAAGGCTGGACACCAATAGCTTGGACCCTAGGACACATGCCTGTGGTGTTCTTGTACTAGGATATGCTTGGACAAGTAAATTCTGAGGGGTATTTCAAAACCCGGTCACTTAGATCAACTGATTTGGGATGGCCAATTGAAAGTCCACAATAAAGAGCAACTTAGATACAAAACATTTAGTTATTCAAAGAGATGTTGGGCATCAATGATCCTAGGAGGAAATAGTGAGCCATGTGTCTGTGGTGGAAAGATGTTGAGTAAAAATAAAGCCAAAGGCTACTACAATATTTGACACCAAGCCTTCAAAAAATAATAAGCTTGTTAAGCAAAATGAGAAAAGGAAAGTTAGCAAGGGAGTAAGAAAAGAGTAAACCTTACAATAGCAAGCTTAGTAAGCCTTTGAGGAAAAATGTATATTATGTAACAGCAAACAATAACTGAGTTATCATTATCTGCATAAAAACTCCATGAATCAAGTTCTGCTATATGCCTAATAAGGATATGTTTGCTCTTCTTGTTCATTTTATTTTCTCTTAGTTTTGATGCTTGCTTGGGGACAAGCAAGATTTAAGTTTGGCGTTGTGATGACAAGTCATCATATACCCATTTTTCAAGCTAAATTCACTTGTTTCATTAGTCTTTATGCACTTTCTTGCATCCTAAGTAAGTAATTTGGAATTAAATGCATAACTTCTTTAAATCAAACAACCACCATTAAATTGATGCTAAATCATGAGGTTTAAGCTAAAATTTATTGATTTTTAATGAATTATAAACCTTACGAGTTTAGAGATACTTTGATTGGTTGTTTTGGTTTCTTATAGGTGAAGAAAGGAAGAAAAGAAGAAAAACGTGGCTTAAGAAGTATGGCCAAGAGAGGAGAAGTGTGGTGCAACATAGAAGGAGGAAGCAAACACTGCCCTCCACGAGAGCACAATGCCCTCCACGAGAGCAGCATAATGAACCAAGCCTTAAAAGCATCTCTGCCCTACCCTCCTCAAGAGCAATATCGGGCTTTCATGAAAAATAATTCAAAGGAAATTGCTTCCTAGTGTTTCCTATGGGTTTCGAACCCAAGAACAAGGAGGAAAGGAGTAGCGCTCAAATACGAGGAAAACAAGCAAAACTTGGCTTGTTTTCAATCTCCAAGAATCGAACACAGCACCTTGAGGAAGCAAGGAACTAGGCGTTACTTTGGTGCCAAGAAAACCAAGGAAAAAGGGGCAGCGTGTGCCTCCACCAAGTTTCGAACTTGGGACCTCACCCATTGGCAACATTGCCCTGCCCTCCACAAGGGCAGGGCAGCATTTCTTGGTGCTCGGCCAGCGCACAAATTGGCACGGGCATGAGCACTTGGCGCGCAACATGGACGCACGGGCAGCAAGGCAAGGCGCACCATGGCAACACTGCCCTGCCCTCCACAAGGGCAGGGCAGCATCCTGATGCTACACACGCAGCACAAGCACGCACGAGGCTTCATCACACAATTTCCCTGCTCTGCCCTCCACAAGGGCAGGGCAGCCTCCTGGAAGCTAATTTCTCATGGGCTGAAAATTGGATTAAAAATCCAATTTAATTCATTTCTTCACCAAATCAAAAGCCCATCCAAATTCCAAAATCCAAGAATAGAAAGTGTATAAATAGGAGATAGTTTGATGTAATTAGGACCTTCTTTTGATTTTTGAACTTTTACATCTTTAGGCTTCATTTTCTTTGAGAGCTTTGAACTGAGATCTTAGAGAATTGGGAAGGAGAATTGATCTCTCTTCTTCCTCGTTCTTGCTTGAGCACTTTTTACTTTTCTTGTTTGAGTCTTGGGTGTGAAGAATTGAGGAATTTCTGTCTCAATCTCCATTCAAGATCTCTTTAATTTCCCTTCTGCATAATTGAGTTGAATCCAATTTCCTTTACTGCTTCAATCTTTAATTTCTTGTTAATTTCTTTGTGAACTTGGATCTGGGAAGGCAATTGAGATCTAGACTTTGCTATCTAGTCTTTGGAATCCTGAGATCCAATTTTTCTTTTGGTTCTTCTGTTGAACCACTGCTAAAATTACATTTTCATTTTTTGTTTGAATTCTAGTTACTTTCAATTCATCTCTTGCTTTATTAATTACTGCAATTTAATTTCCCTTGCTTAAATTCTGAAATCCCAGTCCTCAAATCCCTTTTCCATTCAAGCAATTTATATTTCTTGCACTTTAAGTTACTGCAATTTACATTTCTTGCACTTTAAGTTTCAGTCATTTAATTTCTTGTTCTTTAAGATTCAGCACATTTACTTTCAATTCTCTTTGATTTCTGCAATTCATCCATCTCCCTTTACATTTTCTGCTATTTACTTACTGTTGGATACAAAATCACTCAATCAATACTTGATTTGCTTGACTAAATTAACCACTGAACTAAAATTGCTCAATCCTTTAATCCCTGTGGGATCGACCTCACTCCCGTGAGTTTTATTACTTGATGCGACCCGGTACATTTACCGGTGAGTTTTGTGTTGGATCGTTTTCCACACATTAGTTCTCACTTGTGTCGGAATAGGATCTCTCTATCCTTTCTTACACTGTCACTATGCCCAACATTAATGAGAAAAAGAAGAATAGAAGAATAGAAGAATAAGAAGAATGAGTAGAAGAGAAATGTTAGTAAATAAATGAAATAAATAGAAAGAGATGAGAGAGAGAGTATTTGAATTTTAAGAAGAGGGAAAAGAAAAATATTTTTATTTTTATTTAATTAATTTAGTTTTGATAATTTGAAAAAGAAATACAAGAAAATTAAAAACTAAAACAATTAGTGAATTAAAAAGATTTTTGAAAAAGTGGTTAGTGATTTTCGAAGATTAGAAGTGGAAAAGTAGTTTGGTGGTTTTGGAAAAGATAAGAAATAGTAAACTTTTTAAAATTAAAACAAACAAGTCAAGTAGTCAGTTGAAAAAGAGTAGCAAAAGAAATTAAAAAGATTTGATTTTTAAAATTAAAGTTGATGACTTGACTAACAAGAAACTAAAAGATATGATTCTAGAATTCAAAGATTGAACCTTTCTTAACAAGAAAGTAACAAACTTGAAATTTTTGAATCAAAACATTAATTGTTAGCAAGGATTTTCAAAAATATGAAATAAAATTAAGAAAAAAATTTTGAAAATTTAGTTTTAAAATTTTCGAAAACATTAAAAGAAAAATGAAAAAGATTTTGAAAAAAATTTTAAGAATGAAATTCGAAAATCATAAAAAAAATGAAAAAGAAATGATTTTGAAAAAGATTTGAAAAGATAAAGTTTTTAAATTGAAATTTTGACTTGACTAACAAGAAACAACTAAATTTTAAAAAATTTTTGACCAAGTCAACTCAAAATTTCAAAAATTATGAAAAGAATAAGGAAAAGATATTTTTTTTTACTTTTGAATTTTTAATGAGGAGAGAGAAAAACAACAAAATGAAACAAAACATAAAAATTTAAGATCAAAACAAATAATGCATGCAAGAACACTTTGAATGTCAAGATGAACACCAAGAACACTTTGAAGATCATGATGAACATCAAGAACATATTTTTGAAAATTTTTAAGAAAAGAAAGACATGCAAGACACCAAACTTAAAAACTTTTGTACTAGGGACACTAACAATTCGAAAATGCACAAGAAAAACAAGAAAAGACACAAAACAAGAAAAATTAAAGATCAAACAAGGAAAATCATCAAGAACAACTTGAAGATCAAAGAACACAATGCATGAATTTTCGAAAATCTAAGAAAAATTAAAAACATGCAGTTGACACCAAACTTAAAATTTGACACTAGACTCAAACAAGAAACACAAATTTTTTTTTTTTCGTTTTATGATTTTATTAAATTATTATTTTTTTAAAAACTTTTTGAAAAGAAAATAAAGGTTGAAACAAGAAAGAAGGTTACCTAATCTAAGCAACAAGATGAACCGTCAGTTGTCCAAACTCGAACAATTTCCGGCAACGGCGCCAAAAACTTGGTGCACGGAATTGTGATCACACTTTTCACAACTCCAGTACAACTAACCAGCAAGTGTACTGGGTCGTCTAAGTAATAAAACCTTATGCGAGTAAGGGTCGATCCCACGGAGATTGCCGGCTTGAAGCAAGCTATGGTCATCATGTAAATCTTAGTCAGGCGTATTCAATTGGTTATGAGTTTTGATAATTGAAAGATAAATAAAACGTAAATTAAAATAAAGATACTTATGTAATTCATTGGTGGAAATTTCAAATAAGAGTTTGGAGATGCTTTGTTGCTTCTGAACCTCTGCTTTCCTATTGTCTTCATCCAATCATGCGTGCTCCCTTCCATGACAAGCTGTATGTTGGTGGATTACCATTGTCAATGGCTACCGTCCGTCCTCTCAGTGAAAATGGTCCAAGTACGGTTTCTGTACGGCTAATTAACTGTCGGATCTCTCGTCTCGGATGAAAAATACTAGGCACAGCTACCGCACGGCTAATCATCTGTCGGTTCTCACTTGTGTCGGAATAGGATCTCTCTATCCTTTTGCACACTGTCACTGCGCCCAACATTCGTGAGTTTGAAGCTCGTCACAGTCATCCTGTCTTAGATCCTACTCGGAATACCACAGACAAGGTTTAGACTTTCTGGATCTCGGGAATGCTGCCAATTGGTTATAGCCTCTACCACGAAGGTTCTAATCTCACAGATTCGAATGCTCTGTTGTCAGGAGAGGCAAGTAAAATCCGTGGATCAGAGAACCAAGAGCCTATACTCCGGCTGTCGTCCAATGACTATGTTGAACATCATGTAGACTGCTTGTGGTTGTCAGGCACGCGGATCTTAGCTAAACGAGTACGAAGATAGTAGGTGATTGTCACGGGTCATCCTTTCATTCTGACTTAACTGAATTAAGTACAAGCGTATATCTTGGAGAAGAAGTAAGCTTGAATTGAAAGAGAAATAATAGTACTTGCATTAATTCATGAAGAACAGCAGAGCTCCGCACCTTAATGTATGAGGTGTAGACACTCCACCGTTGGAAAATACATAAGAAAAAAAGGTCTAGGCATGGCTGAATGGCTAGCCTCCCAAATGTGAAAAATGGCATAAGCCCCCTAATACAATAGTAAAAAGTGCTATTTTTACTAAACTAGTTACTAAAGATTACAGAAAATAAGTAACTAAGTACAGATATTGCAGAAATCCACTTCTAGGGCCCACTTGGTGGTGCTTGGGCTGAGCATTGAGCTTTACATGTGCATAGGCCTTTTCTAGAGTTAAATGCCAGCTTGGATGCCAGTTTGGGCGTTTAACTCCAGTTCTGGTGCCAGTTCCGGCGTTTTATGCCAGAAAAGGGTCTCTGGCTGGCGTTGAACGCCAGTTTGGGCCATTAAACCTCAGGAAAAATATAAACTATTATACATTTCTGGAAAACCCATAATTTTAGCTTTCCAGCCCAATTGAGAGCGCGCAAATTAGACTTCTGTAGCTCTAGAAAAATGCGTTTGAGTGTAGGGAGGTTGTAACACCCTACCATACAAAGTCTTATGCTTAAGTCATAATTCAGAGATGGCAAGGTATTACGACCTCTAAAATAAAAATTTAGTACGTATAGTAGTATGAATGATTGATTATAACTAGGAGCCTTTGTAGAAAAAGGGGATAAACAAGAAAAAATCGCATCTCAAAAGCGCAACATTCCGATCGTTAACGTAACGAACAAGGATAAACCAACGCGAGATTATATATATACAAAGGAGTGTCAAAAACAGGAATATCAAGACTCAAGATCCGGCTGCGAAGATAACCGGTCCGAGCATAGCAATATATACATATGATAAAATAAGGAAAACCCCAAAGGAAACCCAAAGGGACACAAATACATAAAACCTATTCTCCAAAATCTCCCATAAGAGGAGTCATCACAGTTTGTATTATTTAATGGAGATAAAAGTATCTAAGCAAAACATATAAACTAAACAGAGTCCCTAAGAACAAGGAATCTTTGCGAATCTAGAAGTCTCCAGCATGCTTCAGCGGGAAACCTCACGTCCTGCATCTGAAGACCACAAAATCCGCATGGGTGAGAACCAGAGGTCCCCAGCATGGTAACAGCTTCCACATATATAATACATAATAATAGAGGAAAGCCAAAGGCAATCCTAGAACTTCCTCTAGATAATTCAAAGCTTATAAACAAGCTAAACCATATAAGGGCATCTGACTAAAGATTCTTCAGTCTAACTAATACTTCCCTTTCCAATTCCTTCTCACCTCCCAACCACCAGCAGGAGTATAATGTAGCAAACACAATTATATCAGACAAAGAATATACAAATAGGAGCAGTTAAGACATTTAGACAATTAGCAAGTAATATGCAGTCAAATAGGCAATCTCAAACAATTCACATAGTATGCATATGATGAATGCCTGTCCCTAGTGGCTGATGATATCATCTTGTCGGTTATAGAGCCAACCCGACAAGTCCTGGTCGCTAACCATTGGACTGTCCCTCTGTCGCGCATCCCGAACTCGAGTTATACTCGTTATAAACTTGATCATAAACATGATCCATATCCATCACCCTCACTGGTGAATATTTCGGGGGCGAGCTCATCCGGACCTTTCACAGTGCCCGGCCACACTTACGACATAGGGTTAACAGAGCTTCGAGTCTCAACCTGGAGCACGTGGTGGCTAGCCACTGCTACTACCCAGGGAAACCCTCATCTCCGATGGTGGAAGTGCAAACATTCACAATTCATTCAACATCATATATGCATTTATACTTAGCCATAAACATGACTCCGCCGTCACACGGCAATAATCTAGCCATCCGGCTCACGGTTAAATCCATAACCAGCCAATTCATTAACATTTACGGCCCTTCGGCCCATGGCATAACAAGCACCCCCACCGCCATTCTCCGCATCTCACATAATCATCTTTGATCCTCAATGATCATACATATTTCTCCCTTGCTTCACTCGCAAGTTACCACATTCACTAGCCCTTTTTCTCATGCTAGGTATATCATAATGATTTAAGACATAAATGGTGAGATCGGAGGCTTAGAAGTATGAGATTTGGCTTTCAAAACTCAAAAATCAACTTTGGGATGAAAACAGGGCCACGCGTACGCGCACTCCACGCGCATGCGTGGATGGCCTCAAAAATTCATCAACGCGTAAGCGTCATGCACGCTAACGCGTGGATTAAAAATTTGCCAATCGACGCGCACGCGTCAACCACGCGTACGCGCGGGTGTTCTCGTGCCCCAGGCACAACATTGGCACAGTTCTGGCATAACTCTCTGGAAAATGGCTGGGCATTGGGTGCAGCACAATCGGCGCGCCCGCGCACATCACGCGCACGCGTGGATGGCGCTTTCTGGAAGATCGGCGCGTACGCGCCAAGTGCGCCCACGCGCAAGGGGTCATTCTGCTAAAAATTTTCTAAGTTAAAAGCTGCAGAATTCACAGATTTAAACCCCAATCTTCCAACGGACATAACTTCCTCATTTTAAATCGTTTTTCACCCGTTCTTTGAACGGCATGGACATCCCGGATCCAATTTCATTTCTAAATAGATTTGATACAAAACAGAGATCCGTAGTCCAAGTTATGTCCCGCCAAAGTGTGCCCAAAAACCATATTTTCATACAAAACCACAAAGTGCCAATTTCAAAACAAGCCATTTCCAACTCTTTTCAAAATCAATCAAAACATGCCAATTTCATCCCTTTTTTTTGAAATCAATCAAAATATATCAAATTCAACATCAAGCCTCCTCAACTCACACATTGACATATTACCACGATTTACAAAATCACTATCCCATCATTTTAACCCACTTCACCCATGTGGCTCAAACCCAAACACATTGACATATCATATACTCTTCCTCATGCCAATTTTCAACAACACCAATTCCAATTAACCATCATTATACATAATCAATATCATATTCACCATCAACATGGTTCAACCCATAATTCAACCATAACCAATCATCAAGCATATATCACAACATACATACTTCTCAAACATCATACCATTAAGGCATCAATAATCACCATCATATATATGACCACATCATATATCTCAATCTTTTAACAACATCAACCATTCAATGCCTATCTTAGGGCCTCTAGCCTAAGTATTTCCTACCACATTACATATTAGATACGGGAAACCGAAACCATACCTTAGCCGATTTTCCCAAGCTCCCCCGGAGCACTTCCAAATCACTTATTCACAAGCTCTCAAGGCCTCAACACATCCAAGAACAGATTTTTCACCACCAAACCCTTTCCAAGCTTTTCAATATCACCAATCAAGCTCCAATATCCACACATACACAACCTAAGCCACAACCATCATACCCATACACAACATCTCAAAACCCAAACATCATAGAACAACAAAATTACACTAGGGTTGAGAATCTTACCACACCCAAGGTCCAAGGAGACAAGATTAACCTTCTCCTTCAAGAGAGTTGGGTCCTATAACATCAAAGAACCCAAAATCTCAACATTTTACCCATGAAACTCGAAAATAAGGGCTGGAATTTCGAACAGAAACACGTGGCTTACCTCAAGATTAATTGTATGGATTTTGTAGAGCTCTCCGCGGTGAACGCGTGGCCGCAAACGGAGCGGCAATCGGAGCTCTAGATCAAAAGTTATGGTGGTTTGAAGATCAACCAAGGGAGAGAACTTGAGAGAGTGTTCTTCCTCCCTTTCTCTCTAATTTCAGCGTGTTTGAGTGTGTTGTGAGGAGAGAAAGTGCTGAAAACTAGGGTTTTGGTTTAGTTGTGTTAGGCCAAGGGCCTACTTTGGGTCCGTTTGGCCCGGTTTGGCCCGTTCAGTCCAATCTTGGTCCGAATTCTATAAAATTGGTACCAAAATTCTCGTCCCAGTCTCCTCTATCACATTTAGCCATAAAAATCACATTTTAGGCTTTCTAGAATAAATTCTCATTTATGGGTTAATTAGCCGTTAATTAACCGGGTTTTACATTATATCCACCTAATTGGGAATTTTGCCCACAAAATTCAAATGCAATTACCTGAGAATAAATGCGGATAATCCGTTCGCATCTCCGACTCAAGTTCCCAAGTGTGTTCATCAACACCGCCTCGACTCCAAGCCACTTTCACTAAAGAAACCTCTTTTCCATGCAACCGTTTGATACTAGTATCATCAATTCTGACTGGAGCCACTGGAAGCGTCAAATCTTCCCTTAACTGAACCGACTCAGGTTCTAACACATGGCTAGCATCAGGAGTGTACTTCCGAAGCTGCGACACGTGAAACACATCGTGCAGGTTCGAAAGATGAGGTGGTAGAGCCATCCGATACGCCAACGGTCCGATCCTCTCTAGGATCTGAAATGGACCAATGTATCGAGGATTCAACTTCTTTGCCTTAATCGCCCTACCTACTCCTGTAGTCGGAGTAACCTTAAGGAAAACATGGTCTCCTTCCTCAAATTCTAAGGGCTTTCGCCTTTGATCGGCGTAACTCTTTTGACGACTCTGCGCCGTAAGCATCCTATCACGGATTTTCTTGACTTGTTCAGTAGTCTCAGCTATCATTTCTGGCCCCAACAAGCTTTTCTCTCCAGCTTCATACCAACATAGCGGAGATTGACATTTCCTCCCATACAAGGCCTCATACGGAGCCATTCCGATGCTCGCATGATAACTATTATTGTATGCAAACTCCACCAATGGCATATACCGATCCCAACTCGCCGGTTGGTCCAAAACACAAGCTCTCAACATATCCTCTAGTGTTTGGATCGTCCTCTCAGATTGACCATCTATTTGAGGATGGTAAGCCGTGCTCAAGCTTAATCGGGTTCCAAAAGCCTTCTGAAATGCACCCCAAAACCTTGAAGTGAAACGAGGATCTCTATCAGAGATTATAGTAGCAGGTACACCATGAAGTCTCACAATCTCCTTTATGTATAACCGTGCTAGCTCCTCAAGGGTGTAAGTCATACGAATGGGCAAAAAGTGAGCTGACTTCGTCAGTCGGTCCACAATCACCCAAACAGCATCAAAACCAGCCCTAGTCCTTGGCAATCCTGACACAAAGTCCATTGCAATACTTTCCCACTTCCATTGTGGAATCTCTAAAGGTTGCTGGTGCACGAATTTGTGATTCGCACAACTAACCAGCAAGTGCACTGGGTCGTCCAAGTAATACCTTACGTGAGTAAGGGTCGATCCCACGGAGATTATTGGCTTGAAGCAATCAATGTTTATTTTATTAATCTTAGTCAGGAGGCCAATAAGGATTTAGTGAAATTACTAGATTTGATTATAAAAATAAAAGAGAATAACAGCGTTACTTGTTGTGCAGTAATGGGGAATATGTTGGAGTTTTGGAGATGCTTTGTCCTTTGACTTCAACTTTTCCTTGAAATCCTTCAATACACGCAAGGCTCCTTCCATGGCAAGCTCTATGTAGGGTTGATGAGCGGATAATTTGTATACTTTTTGGCATTGTTTTTAGTATATTTTTAGTATGATCTAGTTAGTTTTTAGTTAAAATTCACTTTTCTGGACTTCACTATGAGTTTGTGTGTTTTTCTGTGATTTCAGGTATTTTCTGGCTGAAATTGAGGGACCTGAGCAAAAATCTGATCCAGAGACTCAAAAGGACTGCAGATGCTGTTGGATTCTGACCTCCCTGCACTCGAAGTGGATTTTCTGGAGCTACAGAAGCCCAATTGGCGCGCTCTCAACGGCGTTGGAAAGTAGACATCCTGGGCTTTCCAGAAATATATAATAGTCCATACTTTGCCCAAGATTTGATGGCCCAAACCGGCGTTCAAAGTCACCTCAAGAAATTCCAGCGTTAAACGCCGGAACTGGCACCTAATTGGGAGTTAAACGCCCAAACTGGCACTAAAGCTGGCGTTTAACTCCAAGGAGAGTCTCTACACGAAAAAGCTTCATTGCTCAGCCCAAGCACACACCAAGTGGGCCCGGAAGTGGATTTTTATGTCATTTACTCATCTATGTACTAGTTTTCTATAAGTAGGACCTTTTACTATTGTATTAGGGACATCTTGGTAGCTATCTTTGAGTTTTATGCTATCTTAGATCATTGGGAGGCTGGCCATTCGGCCATGCCTAGACCTTGTTCTTATGTATTTTCAATGGTGGAGTTTCTACACACCATAGATTAAGGTGTGGAGCTCTGCTGTACCTCGAGTATTAATGCAATTACTATTGTTCTTCCATTCAATTCCGCTTGTTCTTTGTCCAAGATATCACTTGTTCTTCAACATGATGAAGGTGATGATTGACGCCCATCACCATTCTCACCCATGAACAAGGTGACTGACAACCATTCTTGTTCTACAAGCATCTGAGGCTTAGTGAATAGCTCTTGGATTCCTGATTGCACGATGCATGGTTGATCGCCTGACAACCGAGTGCTCGCCTGACAAACGAGCCAACCATTCCGTGAGGTCAGAGTCTTCGTGGTATAGGCAGGACCTGATGGCGGCATTCAAGAGAATCCGAAAGGTCTAACCTTGTCTGTGGTATTCTGAGTAGGATTCAATGATTGAATGACTGTGACGTGCTTCAAACCTGTAACCTACTGGGCGTTAGTGACAGACGCAAAAGAGTGATTCTATTCCGGTAGGGGAGGGAACCAAACCGGTGATTGGCAGCACTGTGACAGAGTGTGTGCATTAGCTTTCACTGCACGGATGGGAGGTAGCTGCTGACAACAGTGAAACTCTACACGAGCTTGCCATGGAAAGGAGTAAGAAGGATTGGATGAAGACAGTAGGAAAGCAGAGAGACGGAAGGGAAGGCACCTTCATACACTTGTCTGAAGCTCTTACACCAATGATATACATAAGTATCACTATCTTTATCTTCTATGTTATTTTCGTTCATCATCACATACATTTGAGTTTGCCTGACTAAGATTTACAAGATGACCATAGCTTGCTTCAATGCTAACAATCTCCGTGGGATCGACCCTTACTCACGTAAGGTATTACTTGGACGACCCAGTGCACTTGCTGGTTAGTTGTGCGAAGTTGTGTAATGCCATGGAATTGAACCACCAAGTTTTTGGAGTTCATGACCAGGGATTATGAGAGTTGTGAAAAGTATTGTTCACAATTTCGCGCACCAAGGGTGTCACCGTTGTCAATGGCTACTTCCCATCCTCTCAGTGAAAACGTTCCTATGCTCTGTCACAGCACGGCTAATCATCTGTCGGTTCTCAATCAGGTTGGAATAGAATCCATTGATTCTTTTGCGTCTGTCACTAACGCCCAGCCCTCAGGAGTTTGAAGCACGTCACAGTCATTCAATCCCGGAATCCTACTCGGAATACCACAGACAAGGTTTAGACTTTCCGGATTCTCATGAGTGCTGCCATCAATCCGGCTTATACCACGAAGATTCTGATTAAGGAATCTAAGAGATATTCATTCAGTCTGATGTAGAACGGAGGTGGTTGTCAGGCACAGGTTCATGGATTGAGGAAGGTGATGAGTGTCACGGATCATCACCTTCTTCATAATTAAGCGCGAATAAACATCTTAGATAAGAACAAGCGTGTTTGAATGGAAAACAAAGGAATTGTATTAAATCATCGAGACGCTGCAGAGCTCCTCACCCCCAACATTGGAGTTTAGAGACTCATGCCGTCAAAAGTATGTAATTCAGATCTGAAAAATGTCATGAGGTACAAGATAAGTCTCTAAAAGTTGTTTAAATAGTAAACTAGTAACCTAGGTTTACAGAAAATGAGTAAATAGAGATAATTGGTGCAGAAATCCACTTCCGGGGCCCACTTGGTGTGTGCTGGGGCTGAGACTAAAGCTATCCACGAGTAGAGGCCTTTCTTGGCGTTAAACTCTAGGTTATGACGTGTTTTGGGCGTTCAACTCCGGATCATGACGTTTTTCTGGCGTTTAACTCCAGACAGCAGCATGAACTTGGTGTTCAACGCCAAGTTACGTCGTCTATCTTCACGCAAAGTGTGGACTATTATATATTGCTGGAAAGCCCTGGATGTCTACTTTCCAACGCCGTTGAGAGCGCGCCAATTGGACTCTTGTAGCTCCAGAAAATCCATTCCGAGTGCAGGGAGGTCAGGATCCAACAACATCAGCAGTCCTTTTTCAGCCTGAGTCAGATTTTTGCTCAGCTCCCTCAATTTCAGCCAGAAAATACCTGAAATCACAGAAAAACACACAAGCTCATAGTAAAGTCCAGAAATATGATTTTTACCTAAAAACTAATAATATTCTCCTAAAAACTAACTAAAACTTACTAAAATCTACATGAAATTACTCCCAAAAAGCGTATAAAATATCCGCTCATCACAACACCAAACTTAAACTGTTGCTTGTCCTCAAGCAACTAGATGAATAAAATAGGTTCTAACAGAAATTAAGAAGTAATAATATTTTAGAGTTTTAAATGAAGCTCCGATTCTTATTAGATGAGCGGGGCTTGTAGCTTTTTGTTTCTGAACAGTTTTGGCATCTCCCTGTATCTTTTGAATTTCAGAATGATTGGCATCCTTAGGAACTCGGAATTCAAATAGTATTATTGACTCTCCTAGTGTAGTATGTTGATTCTTGAACACAGTTATTTTATGAGTCTTGGCTGTGGCCCTAAGCACTTTGTTTTCCAGTATTACCACCAGATACATAAATGCCACAGACACATGACTAGGTGAACCTTTTCAGATTGTGACTTAGCTTTGCTAAAGTCCCCAGTCAGAGGTATCCAGAGCTCTTAAGCACACTCTGTTTGCCTTGGATCACGACTTTAACCACTCAGTCTCAAGTTTGTAACTTGGACCTGCATGCCACAAGCACATGGTTAGGGACAGCTTGGTTTAGCCGCTTAGGCCTGGATTTTATTTCCTTGGGCCCTCCTATCCAGTGATGCTCAAAGCCTTGGATCCTTTTTACTCTTGCCTAGGGCTCATGGCTTGTTTTTTTTTTTTTGACTGCTTTTTCTTGCTTCAAGAATCAATGTCATGATTTTTCAGATCATCAATAATATTTTTCGTGTTCCTCATCCTTTCAGGAGCCAATATTCATCAAATTCAAAGTACAATTTATGCACTGTTCAAGCATTCATTCAGAAAACAAAAAGTATTGCCACCACACATAATTAATTATAATTTTTATTATTGAGAACTCGAAAAATATAGATTACTTCTTTATTCTAAAAAAAATCTACTACTTTATTCATGCCTGATGATGATGAGAAAAATAAATTATAGCTTAATTGGAAATAAAATCAAAATAGACATACTAATTACTACTACTATATATCTCCTAAGGTGAATTTCTAAAATAAAAAAAAAACGCTATCACTAAGTTAAAGCGGAAAAATTGGAACTCAGCAACCTTTTGTTTTGAGGAGGGGATGTTCCTCTAATCTTTGGGATGTTGTTCAAGGATTAATTTTCGGCGCTTCAGCTCCCGTAAATCACGCCCTTGCTCTTCCTGTTCCTTAAGCAGTTTGCAAAGCATGCTACTTTGATTGTTCTGTTCTTCCTTTATTTGGTCCATAGCTTCTTGCAATCTGGAAATAGAGGCCTCAAGATGTTCCCAATATTCGAATTGAGGCAGTTCTGGGAGAGCTTCTTGTGCTCTCTTCTTGGTTGAATCATCTTGTTGCTGTTGTCTGACCATTGATATTCCAGTAATGGGCTTTTCAATTAGGATATATTCAGTTATTCCCATCTTTACTCCAGCATCTTTGCAGAGCATAGAGATTAGGCTTGGATAGGCCAATCTGGCGTCCTTAGAGTTCCTGTTTGCTATTTTGTATAGCTCACATGAGATCAGCTGATGGACTTCCACTTCTTTTCCAAACATGATGCAGTGAATCATTACTGCTCTTTTAATAGTGACTTCAGAACGGTTGCTGGTAGGCAATATGGAACGCCCTATGAAGTCTAGCCAACCTCTGGCTACTGGTTTTAGATCTTCCCTTTTGAGTTGAACCGGGACGCTAGTCGTGCTGGTGGTCCACTTGGCTCCAGGGATGCATATGTCCTCCAGAACTTTGTCCAGCCCTTTATTGACCCTCATCATTCTCCTATTGAAGGAGTCTGGGTCATCTTTCAGTTGGGGAAGCTTAAATATCTCCCTGATCTTGTCAGAATTGGTATGAATGATCTTTCCTCTGACTAAGGTCCGATGGTCAAAGAGAGCAGCTCCAATTATTCTTTGCCTGTCTGTCTGCCATAGATTAGCATAGAACTCCTGGATCATATTTCTTCCCACTTTTGTTTCAGGATTGGCCAGAATTTCCCAATGCCTGTTTCGGATTTGCTCTTGGATCTCCGGATATTCATCTTCTTTCAGATCAAATCTGACTTCCGGGATCACTGATCTGTGACTCATTATCTTGTAGTAATGGTCTGAATGTTCTTTAGTTAAGAACTTCTCTTGATTCCAAAGTGGCTTTGGATTGCTTTCTTTCTTTCCTCTTGGGGTGGTTTGCTTTCCTTTAGGAGCCATGATCTTTAGTGAGTATGTTTTTGTGATCACGGATAAACACACCAAACTTAGAGCTTTGCTTGTCCTCAAGCAAAAGAGAAGAAAGAAGAGGGATAAGAGGAGAGCAATTGTGGAATGGTGATGATGAGGAGGGCGCCGAATACAATATATAGGGAGGGGGTGGGAAATTTTCGAAAAATAAGAAAGAGATAAGATAGAAGATATGATTTTAAAAGATATGATCAGAAAAAGATATAATTTTAAAAGAGAAAGATATGAATAATAATTTTAAAAGATAAATCTGAAATTTTTAATTTTGAAAAAGATTTTAAAAAGAAAATTGAGTTTTGAAAACAAATTTTAAAAGAGTTGGATTGGATTGGAAAACCATTTGTTTTTTTGGGTTAAGATATATTTAAAATATTTGAAACATGGAATTTTAGAAATCAGGGTTTTTGGAAAACTAACTTGATATGATGGATGACAATTTGGAACATGTTTATGTAAGAAATTATGAATTGAAACATAAAAATTTAGAAAAGAAAAAGAAAAAGAAAAAAATAGGATGAAAAACGAATTTGTACCTCCTCCCACCATCCTGGCGTTAAACGCCCAACTGCTGCATGGTTTGGGCGTTTAACGCCCAAATGTTGCTTCTCCTGGGCGTTCAACGCCCAGTTGATGCATCTTTCTGGCGTTGAACGCCAGGAAGTCCTTTGTTACTGGGCGTTTTTCTAAACGCCCAGGATGCTGCCAAACTGGCGTTAAACGCCCAGAAGGTGCTTCTTTCTGGCGTTTAACGCTCAGAAGATGCTCCTTTCTGGCGTTTAACGCCCAGAAGGCTACCCTTACTGGCGTTGAACGCCCAGTGGGTGCTTCTTTTGGGCGTTCAACGCCCAAAATGTTTCTTACTGGCTTTTTCACGCCAGTAAGCTTCCAATTTCCTTTATAACTCTGTGAATCCAACCAATTGCTGTTTTACCTTGAAGAGACTTTGACATATACCTGAAAAAAAACAATTAATTAATTAATACGAATAAAATTAAATTTTGTGATTGGCTGGGTTGCCTCCCAGCAAGCGCTTCTTTAATGTCATTAGCTGGACTATTACTGAGTTTTAATTAAGTCTCAGTCTTGAGCACTCTTGCTCAAAATTTCCTTCAAGATAGTGTTTGACTCTTTGTCCATTAACAATGAACTTTTTGTTAGAGTCATTATCCTGAAGCTCTATGTATCCATATGGTGATACGTTTGTAATGACATATGGACCTCTCCACCGGGATTTTAACTTCCCGGGGAATAATTTGAGCCTAGAATTAAATAGCAGAACTTTCTGCCCCGGCTCAAAGACTCTGGATGACAATTTCTTATCATGCCATCTTTGCGCTTTCTCTTTGTAAATCTTTGCATTTTCGAAAGCATTGAGTCTAAATTCCTCTAGCTCATTTAACTGGAGCAATCGTTTTTCTCCGGCTAACTTGGCATCAAGGTTTAGGAATCTGGTTGCCCAATAGGCCTTGTGTTCCAGTTCCACTGGCAAGTGACATGCCTTTCCATACACAAGTTGGTATGGAGAGGTCCCTATAGGGGTCTTGAATGCTGTTCTGTATGCCCATAGAGCATCATCCAAGCTTCTTGCCCAATCCCTTCTACGGTTAATTACAGTCCGTTCCAGGATTCTTTTGAGTTCTCTATTTGAGACTTCAGCTTGCCCATTAGTTTGTGGATGATATGGAGTAGCTACCCTGTGGCTAACTCCATAACGAACCAGAGCAGCATAAAGCTGTTTATTGCAGAAATGAGTGCCCCCATCACTAATTAACACTCTAGGGATACCAAATCTGCTGAAGATGTGTTTCTGGAGGAATTTCAACACTGTTTTAGTGTCATTAGTGGGTGTTGCAATAGCCTCCACCCATTTGGATACATAATCCACTGCCACCAGAATATAAGTGTTTGAGTATGATGGTGGGAAAGGTCCCATGAAGTCAATACCCCATACATCAAACAACTCAATCTCCAAGATTCCTTGTTGAGGCATGGCATAACTGTGAGGTAAGTTGCCTGATCTTTGGCAACTGTCACAATTAAGCACAAATGCTCGGGAATCTTTATAGAGAGTGGGCCAGTAGAAGCCACTTTGGAGGACCCTTGTGGCTGTTCGCTCACTTCCAAAATGTCCTCCATACTGTGATCCATGGCAGTGCCATAAAATCTTTTGCGCTTCTTCCTTAGGCACACATCTACGGGTTACTCCATCTGCACATCTCTTGAAGAGATATGGTTCATCCCAAAGATAGTACTTTGCATCTGTGATTAATTTCTTTGATTGCACCCTACTGTACTCTTTGGGTATGAATCTCACTGCCTTGTAGTTTGCAATGTCTGCAAACCATGGCACTTCCTGGATGGCAAAGAGTTGCTCATCCGGAAAAGTTTCAGAGATCTCAGTGAGAGGGAGGGACGCCCCTTCCACTGGTTCTATTCGGGACAGGTGATCTGCTACTTGATTCTCTGTCCCTTTTCTGTCTCTTATTTCTATATCAAACTCTTGCAGAAGCAACACCCATCTGATGAGTCTGGGTTTTGAATCCTGCTTTGTGAGTAGATATTTAAGAGCAGCATGATCAGTGTACACAATCACTTTTGATCCTACTAAATAGGATCTGAATTTGTCAATGGCGTAAACCACTGCAAGTAGCTCTTTTTCTGTGGTTGTGTAATTCTTCTGTGCATCATTTAGAACACGGCTGGCATAGTAAATGACGTGCAGAAGCTTGTCATGCCTTTGTCCTAACACTGCACCAATGGCATGGTCACTGGCATCACACATCAGTTCAAATGGTAATGTCCAGTCTGGTGCAGAGATTATTGGTGCTGTAACCAATTTAGCTTTCAGAGTCTCAAATGCCTGCAGACACTCTTTATCAAAGATAAATGGCATGTCAGCAGCTAGCAGGTTGCTCAGAGGTTTAGCGATTTTTGAAAAATCCTTTATAAACCTCCTATAGAATCCTGCATGCCCCAGAAAGCTTCTGATTGCCTTAACATTAGTAGGTGGTGGCAATTTTTCAATTACTTCTACCTTAGCTTGATCCACCTCTATATCCTTGTTCGAAATTTTGTGCCCAAGGACAATTCCTTCAGTCACCATAAAGTGACATTTTTCCCAGTTTAAAACCAGGTTAGTCTCTTGGCATCTTTTCAGAACAAGTGCTAAATGGTTAAGGCAGGAGCTGAATGAGTCTCCAAATACTGAAAAATCATCCATGAAGACTTCCAGGAATTTTTCCACCATATCAGAGAAAATTGAGAGCATGCACCTCTGAAAGGTTGCAGGTGCATTGCACAGGCCAAATGACATCCTTCTGTATGCAAATACTCCAGATGGGCATGTGAATGCCGTTTTCTCCTGATCCTGGGGATCTACTGCAATTTGATTATAACCTGAATATCCATCCAGGAAGCAGTAGTATTCATGACCTGCTAGTCTTTCTAGCATCTGGTCTATGAATGGTAAAGGAAAATGATCCTTTCTGGTGGCTGTATTGAGCCTTCTATAATCAATGCACATACGCCACCCTGTAACTGTTCTTGTAGGAACCAGTTCATTTTTTTCATTATGAACCACTGTCATGCCACCTTTCTTAGGGACAACTTGGACAGGACTCACCCAGGGGCTGTCAGAAATAGGATAAATAATCCCAGCCTCTAGTAATTTAGTGACCTCTTTCTGAACCACTTCTTTCATAGCTAGATTCAGCCGCCTTTGTGGTTGAACCACTGGCTTGGCGTCATCTTCCAGTAAGATCTTGTGCATGCATCTGGCTGGGCTAATGCCCTTAAGATCACTGATGGACCACCCAAGAGCTGTCTTGTGTGTCCTTAGCACTTGAATTAGTGCTTCCTCTTCCTGTGGCTCTAAGGTAGAGCTTATGATTACAGGAAAGGTATCATCTTTTCCCAGAAATGCATATTTCAGGGATGGTGGTAATGGTTTGAGTTCGGGTTTTGGAGGTTTCTCCTCTTCTTGAGGGATTTTCAGAGGTTCTATTATCTTCTCTGATTCCTCCAATTCAGGCTGAACATCTTTAAAGATGTCCTCTAGCTCTGATTCGAGACTCTCAGCCATATTGACCTCTCTTACCAGAGAGTCAATAATATCAACACTCATGCAGTCATTTGGGGTGTCTGGATGTTGCATGGCTTTGACAACATTCAACTTAAACTCCTCCTCATTGACTCTCAAGGTTACTTCCCCTTTTTGGACATCAATGAGGGTTCGGCCAGTTACTAGGAAAGGTCTTCCTAGAATGAGAGTTGCACTCTTGTGCTCCTCCATTTCCAGCACCACAAAGTCAGTAGGAAAGGCGAATGGCCCAACCTTGACAATCATGTCTTCAATCACTCCTGATGGGTATTTAATGGAGCCATCAGCAAGTTGAAGACATATCCTGGTTGGTTTGATTTCTTCAGTTAAACCAAGCTTTCTGATAGTAGATGCAGGTATTAGGTTGATACTTGCCCCAAGATCACATAAAGCTTGCTTGGTACAAGTATCCTCTAATGTGCATGGTATCATAAAGCTCCCAGGATCTTTAAGCTTCTCAGGTAAGCTTTTCAGAATGACTGCACTGCATTCCTCAGTGAGGTAAACTTTTTCAGTTTCCCTCCAATCCTTCTTATGACTTAAGATCTCTTTCATGAACTTAGCATAAGATGGTATTTGCTCAAGTGCTTCTGCAAACGGAATCTTTATTTCAAGAGTCCTGAGATAGTCTGCAAAGCGGGCAAATTGCTTATCCTGTTTCGCTTGGCGGAGTTTTTGAGGATAAGGCATTTTGGCTTTGTATTCCTCAACCTTAGTTGCTGCAGGTTTATTACCTACAGAAGTGGGTTGGGAAGCCTTTTTAGAAGTGTTGTCATCAGCACTTGTATGTAACTGATCCCCCACTTGCATTTGAGTGCCAGGGGTGGAAGCTGGGGTGGCGTTGGACGCCACCTCCTTGTTGGTCACTGGCGTTTGAACGCCAGAACCATGGTCCCTTTGGGCGTTCAACGCCGGATTCATGCTTGTTTCTGGCGTTGAACGCCTGGAATGAGCATGGTCTGGGCGTTCAGCGCCAGCTCTATTCCTCTCTGGGCTCTGATTGTCCTCAGATGGATTTTGAGTAACCAATTGTTCATTTCTTGGTTTCCTGCTGCTTTGAAGTGAGGTATTTAATGTTTTCCCACTTCTTAATTGAACTGCTTGACATTCTTCTGCTATTTGTTTTGACAGTTGCTTTTCTATCTGCTTTAATTGCACTTCCATATTCCTGTTAGCCATTCTTGTTTCCTGTAATATTTTCTTGAATTTGGCTAGCTGCTTGGTTAGAAAGTCTAATTGCTGATTGAATTCATTAGCCTGATCTACCGGACTGAGTTCAGCAGTTACTGTTTTAGCTTCTTCTTTCATAGAAGATTCACTGCTTAGGTACAGATGCTGATTTCTGGCAACTGTATCAATAAGCTCTTGAGCTTCTTCAATTGTTTTTCTCATGTGTATAGATCCACCAGCTGAGTGGTCTAGAGAAGTCTGAGCTTTTTCTGTAAGCCCGTAGTAGAAGATGTCTAATTGCACCCATTCTGAAAACATTTCAGAGGGGCATTTTCTTAGCATCTCTCTGTATCTCTCCCAGGCATCATAAAGGGATTCATTATCTCCTTGTTTGAAGCCTTGGATGTTTAGCCTTAGCTGTGTCATCTGTTTGGGAGGGAAATAGTGATTCAGGAATTTTTCTGACAGCTGTTTCCATGTTTTTATGCTGTTCTTAGGCTGGTTATTTAACCACCTCTTAGCTTGATCTTTTACAGCAAACGGAAACAGTAATAATCTGTAGACATCCTGATCCACTTCTTTATCATGTACTGTGTCAGCAATTTGTAAAAATTGTGCCAGAAACTCTGTAGGTTCTTCATGAGGAAGACCAGAATACTGGCAGTTTTGCTGCACCATGATAATGAGCTGAGGATTCAGCTCAAAGCTACTAACTCCAATGGAGGGTATACAGATACTACTCCCATATGAAGCAGTAGTGGGGTTGGCATATGACCCCAGAGTCCTCTTGTCTTGTTCATTCATACTTACTTCCATAATGGAATACAAGAGGGATGATATGTATGTTGATATTATTTATTTTATAATAGTGGAATAAATAAAAAATGGAATATATATAAAAATATTTTGAAAATATTTTGTGAAAATATATATATATATATATATATATTTTTTTTTTTCGAAAAAGTTTTGAAATTGAAATCTGAACTTTTTAAAAAAAAAATTTCGAAAAAGTAGTTCAAAATTAGTTAGAAAATATAAATTTTTTTTGAATTTTGAATTTTATGATGAAAGAGAAAAACACACAAAAGACACAAGACTTAAAATTTTTAGATCTAATGCTCCTTATTTTCGAAAATTTTTGGAGGGAAAACACCAAGGAACACCAAACTTAAAAATTTTAAGATCAAGACACAAGAAAAACTCAAGAACACCTTGAGGATTTACATGAACACCAAGAACAAAAGGAAGAACACCGAACTTAAAATTTTTAGAAAACTTTAATAAAATTTTCGAAAATTATAAAAAAGATTAACAAGAAAACACCAAACTTAAAGTTTGGCACAAGATTCAATCCAAGAAAAATTATTTTTGAAAAAGGTTCCAAAGGGTATAACCAATTATCAAGAACAACTTAAAGATCAAGGAAGAACCAAGAACACTAACACGAGATTTTCAAAGAAAATATAAAATATGCAATTAACACCAAACTTAGAATAAGACACTAAACTCACGAAAAATTAACAATTAATTAAGAAAAATAATATTTTTGAAAAGAAATTTTTGAAAATAAACTATCCTATCAGAATTTGATGACTCTATAACAACAAAAAGGAATTATTCCTAATCTAAGAAATAAAATAAGCCTTCAATTGTCCAAACTCAATAATCCCCGGCAACGGCGCCAAAAACTTGGTGCACGAATTTGTGATTCGCACAACTAACCAGCAAGTGCACTGGGTCGTCCAAGTAATACCTTACGTGAGTAAGGGTCGATCCCACGGAGATTATTGGCTTGAAGCAATCAATGTTTATTTTATTAATCTTAGTCAGGAGGCCAATAAGGATTTAGTGAAATTACTAGATTTGATTATAAAAATAAAAGAGAATAACAGCGTTACTTGTTGTGCAGTAATGGGGAATATGTTGGAGTTTTGGAGATGCTTTGTCCTTTGACTTCAACTTTTCCTTGAAATCCTTCAATACACGCAAGGCTCCTTCCATGGCAAGCTCTATGTAGGGTGTCACCGTTGTCAATGGCTACTTCCCATCCTCTCAGTGGAAACGTTCCTATGCTCTGTCACAGCACGGCTAATCATCTGTCGGTTCTCAATCAGGTTGGAATAGAATCCATTGATTCTTTTGCGTCTGTCACTAACGCCCAGCCCTCAGGAGTTTGAAGCACGTCACAGTCATTCAATCCCGGAATCCTACTCGGAATACCACAGACAAGGTTTAGACTTTCCGGATTCTCATGAGTGCTGCCATCAATCCGGCTTATACCACGAAGATTCTGATTAAGGAATCTAAGAGATATTCATTCAGTCTGATGTAGAACGGAGGTGGTTGTCAGGCACACGTTCATGGATTGAGGAAGGTGATGAGTGTCATGGATCATCACCTTCTTCATAATTAAGCGCGAATAAACATCTTAGATAAGAACAAGCGTGTTTGAATGGAAAACAAAGGAATTGTATTAAATCATCGAGACGCTGCAGAGCTCCTCACCCCCAACATTGGAGTTTAGAGACTCATGCCGTCAAAAGTATGTAATTCAGATCTAAAAAATGTCATGAGGTACAAGATAAGTCTCTAAAAGTTGTTTAAATAGTAAACTAGTAACCTAGGTTTACAGAAAATGAGTAAACAGAGATAATTGGTGCAGAAATCCACTTCCGGGGCCCACTTGGTGTGTGCTGGGGCTGAGACTAAAGCTATCCACGAGTAGAGGCCTTTCTTGGCGTTAAACTCCAGGTTATGACGTGTTTTGGGCGTTCAACTCCGGATCATGACGTTTTTCTGGCGTTTAACTCCAGACAGCAGCATGAACTTGGCGTTCAACGCCAAGTTACGTCGTCTATCTTCACGCAAAGTATGGACTATTATATATTTCTGGAAAGCCCTAGATGTCTACTTTCCAACGCCGTTGAGAGCGCGCCAATTGGACTCCTATAGCTCCAGAAAATCCATTCCGAGTGCAGGGAGGTCAGGATCCAACAGCATCAGCAGTCCTTTTTCAGCCTGAGTCAGATTTTTGCTCAGCTCCCTCAATTTCAGCCAGAAAATACCTGAAATCACAGAAAAACACACAAGCTCATAGTAAAGTCCAGAAATATGATTTTTGCCTAAAAACTAATAATATTCTCCTAAAAACTAACTAAAACTTACTAAAATCTACATGAAATTACTCCCAAAAAGCGTATAAAATATCCGCTCATCAGTTGCAACATACCGGCAGGCTTTTGATGTTCAATCTTTACCTTTTGACAAGTTAAGCACTTTGAAACATATTCCGCCACATCGTTCTTCATACCCGGCCATCAAAACATCGCCTTCAAATCATGGTACATCTTAGTACTTCCCGGGTGAATGGAGAATCCGCTTTTGTGTGCCTCCTTTAAGATATCTTGCCTCAAAGTGCCAACATCCGGCACAATGATCCTACCCTTGAATCTCCATAACCCATCTTTTTCTTCCGACACTCTCCACTGTTTTCCTTGCTCAATGGCCGGTAACACTTTCCATAACGCTTCATCATTTTGATGAGCCTTTAGGAGTTCGGACTTAAAGTCACTTGAGATTTCTAATCGGCTCAAACATAAAGTTCCGGATACTTCTCGAGCACCAATTTTAAGACTCTCGAATCCCTTGAGCAACTTCTCCTTTTGAAGCATCATCCAAGCCGCATATAATGACTTCCGACTCAACGCATCCGCCACTATGTTTGTCTTTCCCGGATGGTAATGCAACTCGAAGTCGTAGTCCTTCAACAATTCCATCCACCTTCTCTGCCTCATATTAAGCTCTTTCTGATCAAAGAGATACTTCAAGCTCTTATGATCAGAGAAAACTTGGAACTTAACCCCATAGAGATAATGCCTCCACACCTTCAAGGCAAACACAACCGCAGCGAGTTCCAAATCGTGCGTAGGGTAACTAACTTCATGAGGTCTCAACTGTCGTGAGGCATACGCCACCACATTATGGTGCTGCATCAGCACGCACCCTAGACCCTTCAATGAGGCATCACAATACACCTCAAATGGCTCATTCGGCTCGGGTAACACTAACACAGGTGCAGTAGTCAACTTTTTCTTCAATGTCTGAAAGCTCTCCTCGCATTCAAGAGTCCAAACAAACGGAGTGTCTTTGCGGGTTAACTTTGTCATTGGCAAAGCTATCTGTGAAAAGCCCTTGATAAACCTTCGGTAATAGCCAGCTAAACCCAGAAAACTCCTTATCTCTGTTATGGTGGTTGGTTGTTTCCAATCCATCACAGCCTCCACCTTAGTTGGGTCTACGGCTATTCCCTTCTTACTCACCACATGGCCCAAAAACTTCATCTCACTCTTCCAAAATTCACACTTAGACAGTTTTGCATAAAGTTTCTTCTCCTTTAGAATCTGCAACACGGTCCTCAAGTGTTCCGCATGCTCTTCTTCAGTCTTGGAATAAATTAGTATGTCATCAATGAAGACAACAACGAATTTATCCAGAAACGGATGGAAAACTCTATTCATGTAATCCATGAATACCGCAGGAGCGTTCGTCAACCCAAAGGACATCACAGTGTACTCGTAATGACCATAACGAGTTCTGAAAGCGGTCTTAGGGATATCCTCACCCCTCACCCTTATCTGGTGATAACCGGATCGCAAATCAATCTTGGAGAAAACTCCAGCTCCTTGTAACTGATCCATGAGATCATCAATTCTTGGCAGTGGGTACTTATTCTTTATTGTAACCTTTTTCAACTGCCTGTAATCCACACAGAGCCGCATACTCCCATCTTTCTTCTTCACTAGTAGCACTGGAGCGCCCCACGGAGAGACACTTGGCCGTATAAAATTCTTTCCTAACAAATCCTCTAACAGAGACTTTAGCTCGTTCATCTCTAACGGTGACATCCTATAAGGAGCACTTGAGATTGGTCCCGCCCCGAGCACCAATTCAATAGCAAACTCAACCTCTCGGTTAGGTGGAAACTCATCAATATCATCGGGAAACACTTCCGGAAACTCACACACAACCGGAATCTGCTCCAACCTTTGATCATCACCTGAAACGCCTGCGGTTAACAACATGATACCTTGACATTCGATTCCAGAACAGTTCACCATCATCGAATTCAAGTAATAATTATTCACCACGACCGGCCCTTCTGTATCTTCCGGCATAAAGTACACCGACTTTGTAGAACAATCAAGCAGAACATGGTTCTTAGATAACCAATCCAATCCCAAGATAAGATCAAGACCGATCATCGGTAAGCAGATTAAATTATGGACAAAATCACGCTGCTTGAACCTAAACGAAACTTTCGGGCATCCTAGCCTAGTTACCGTGGCTTCGTGGGTAGGATTGTACACTCTTAGATCATAACCTAAGGTTACAATCTTCAAGCCTAACTCATGGGCTTTCTCAAATGCAATAAATGAATGTGATGCTCCCGAATCAAATAAAGCATTTAAAGTTTGACCAGCTATTTCACAGTTACCTCTAATGAGTGTCTCGGATTCCTCGGCACCTATAGCTGAAGTGGTGAACACTCGACCAGTCTGTTGTGCCTTTCCAGCACCTTGTTTCTGCCTTTCCGGACAACTTGCAGCTTTATGCCCCGCCTTTCCACAATTGTAGCACAAACCCCATCCGGCCTTGCATGGTGCTCCCGGATGGTGACTTCCACACCTAGTACAAGCTTGATCATTCTGAGGCTGCTTCCCAAACTTCTTCCCTTGGGAGTTGTTGTTGTTGGGCCTCCTGAAAGAGCTTCCCCTCTTGAAAGACGGACCTTTAGCGGTTGCCCTTCTCACACACTCTTCAGCAACCCTACACTTGTTCACCAATTCGGAGAAAGTCCTAATCTCCATTGGCCCTACTGAACTGAAGATATCACTCCGGAGTCCTCCTTCATACTTAACACACTTCCGTTCCTCATATTCCACCGGAGTCCCTTGGCACATACGAGAGAACCTGAACAGCTCCTCAAACTTGTCAGTATACTCTGATATGGACATAGTACCCTGCTTCAGCTGTAACAATTCAAGTTCCTTAGCCGTCCTAGCAGAAGTCGGAAAGTACTTCTTATAGAACTCTTCTTGAAAGACATTCCAGGTGATATAGTCATCACCTTGCTGCAGAAGACGTCAGATGCCTTGCCACCAATGCGACGCTTCACCGGTGAGCATATAGGTGGCAAACTCGACACGCTGTCCTTCAGGTACCACTTGTGCTTGCAGTGCTCGCTCTATAGCCTGAAACCATGTATCAGCCTCAGTCGGGCGAGTAGTTCCCTTGAACATAGGCGGATTAACCTTCAAAAAGTTTGCCAAGGTCATCGGACCCTGAACTCCACCTCCATCATTACCATGGTTGTTCATCTGTTGACCAAGAGCCTCAGCAGTGGCTTGCATAGCAGCAGCCATGTTCTCCAACGCAGCCATAAAGTTCACCGGGTCATTAGGGTTATTCTCCGGTGCACGAGCATTCGTACGACCTCTCGCACTACCTCTACCGCGTCCACGAGGCGCCATCTGGTTCCTGTACATACCAAACAATCAATTTTAAGTTGATCAGTCTCAATATTGGAAGTCTAGTACTTCAAAGTCCCAAATGCATGCTCATGAACGTTTATGCCAATTATATCAAGCAGATATACTAATAGCACATAACACACACACAGAGAATACACAGAAGCATAGTCAGTCCATCCCTCAGGCTCTACAGGAACGAACTGCTCTGATACCATAATGTAACACCCTACCATACAGAGTCTTATGCTTAAGTCATAATTCAGAGATGGCAAGGTATTACGACCTCTAAAATAAAAATTTAGTACGTATAGTAGTATGAATGATTGATTATAACTAGGAGCCTTTGTAGAAAAAGGGGGTAAACAAGAAAAAATTGCATCTCAAAAGCGCAACACTCCGATCGTTAACGTAACGAACAAGGATAAACCAACGCGAGATTATATATATACAAAGGAGTGTCAAAAATAGGAATATAAAGACTCAAGATCCGGCTGCGAAGATAACCGGTTCGAGCATAGCAATATATACATATGATAAAATAAGGAAATCCCCAAAGGAAACCCAAAGGGACACAAATACATAAAACCTATTCTCCAAAATCTCCCATAAGAGGAGTCATCACAGTTTGTATTATTTAATGGAGATAAAAGTATCTAAGCAAAACATATAAACTAAACAGAGTCCCCAAGAACAAGGAATCTTTGCGAATCTAGAAGTCTCCAGCATGCTTCAGTGGGAAACCTCACGTCCTGCATCTGAAGACCACAAAATCCGCATGGGTGAGAACCAGAGGTCCCCAGCATGGTAACAGCTTCCACATATATAATACATAATAATTGAGGAAAGCCAAAGGCAATCCTAGAACTTCCTCCAGATAATTCAAAGCTTATAAACAAGCTAAACCATATAAGGGCATCTGACTAAAGATTCTTCAGTCTAACTAATACTTCCCTTTCCAATTCCTTCTCACCTCCCAACCACCAGCAGGAGTATAATGTAGCAAACACAGTTATATCAGACAAAGAATATACAAATAGGAGCAATTAAGACATTTAGACAATTAGCAAGTAATATGCAGTCAAATAGGCAATCTCAAACAATTCACATAGTATGCATATGATGAATGCCTGTCCCTAGTGGCTGATGATATCATCTTGTCGGTTATAGAGCCAACCCGACAAGTCCTGGTCGCTAACCATTGGACTGTCCCTCTGTCGCGCATCCCCAACTCGAGTTATACTCGTTATAAACTTGATCATAAACATGATCCATATCCATCACCCTCACTGGTGAATATTTCGGGGGCGAGCTCATCCGGGCCTTTCACAGTGCCCGGCCACACTTACGACATAGGGTTAATAGAGCTTCGAGTCTCAACCTGGAGCACGTGGTGGCTAGCCACTGCTACTACCCAGGGAAACCTTCATCTCCGATGGTGGAAGTGCAAACATTCACAATTCATTCAACAGCATATATGCATTTATACTTAGCCATAAACATGGCTCCGCCGTCACACGGCAATAATCTAGCCATCCGGCTCACGGTTAAATCCACAACCAGCCAATTCATTAACATTTACGGCCCTTCGGCCCATGGCATAACAAGCACCCCCACCGCCATTCTCCGCATCTCACATAATCATCTTTGATCCTCAATGATCATACATATTTCCCCCTTGCTTCACTCGCAAGTTACCACATTCACTAGCCCTTTTTCTCATGCTAGGTATATCATAATGATTTAAGACATAAATGGTGAGATCGGAGGCTTAGAAGTATGAGATTTGGCTTTCAAAACTCAAAAATCAACTTTGGGATGAAAACAGGGCCACGCGTACGCGCACTCCACGTGCATGCGTGGATGGCCTCAAAAACTCATCGACGCGTAAGCGTCATGCACGCTAACGCGTGGATTAAAAATTTGCCAATCGACGCGCACGTGTCAACCACGCGTACGCGCGGGTGTTCTCGTGCCCCAGGCACAACACTGGCACAGTTCTGGCATAACTCTCTGGAAAATGGCTGGGCATTGGGTGCAGCACAATCGGCACGCCCGCGCACATCACGCGCACGCGTGGATGGCGCTTTCTGGAAGATCGGCGCGTACGCGCCAAGTGCGCCCACGCGCAAGGGGTCATTCTGCTAAAAATTTTTTAAGTTAAAAGCTGCAGAATTCACAGATTTAAACCCCAATCTTCCAACGGACATAACTTCCTCATTTTAAATCATTTTTCACCCGTTCTTTGAACGGCATGGACATCCCGGATCCAATTTCTAAACAGATTTGGTACAAAACGGAGATCCGTAGTCCAAGTTATGTCCCGCTAAAGTGTGCCTAAAAACCATATTTTCATACAAAACCACAAAGTGCCAATTTCAAAACAAGCCATTTCCAACTCTTTTCAAAATCAATCAAAACATGCCAATTTCATCCCTTTTTTTTAAATCAATCAAAATATATCAAATTCAACATCAAGCCTCCTCAACTCACACATTGACATATTACCACGATTTGCAAAATCACTATCCCATCATTTTAACCCACTTCACCCAAGTGGCTCAAACCCAAACACATTGACATATCATATACTCTTCCTCATGCCAATTTTCAACAACACCAATTCCAATTAACCATCATTATACATAATCAATATCATATTCACCATCAACATGGTTCAACCCACAATTCAACCATAACCAATCATCAAGCATATATCACAACATGCATACTTCTCATACATCATACCATTAAGGCATCAATAATCACCATCACATATATGACCACATCATATATCTCAATCATTTAACAACATCAACCATTCAATGCCTATCTTAGGGCCTCTAGCCTAAGTATTTCCTACCACATTACATATTAGATACGGGAAACCGAAACCATACCTTAGCCGATTTTCCCAAGCTCCCCCGGAGCACTTCCAAATCACTTATTCACAAGCTCTCAAGGCCTCAACACCTCCAAGAATAGATTTTTCACCACCAAACCCTTTCCAAGCTTTTCAATATCACCAATCAAGCTCCAATATCCACACATACACAACCTAAGCCACAACCATCATACCCATACACAACATCTCAAAACCCAAACATCATAGAACAACAAAATTACACTAGGGTTGAGAATCTTACCACACCAAAGGTCCAAGGAGACAAGATTAACCTTCTCCTTCAAGAGAGTTGGGTCCTATAACATCAAAGAACCCAAAATCTCAACATTTTACCCATGAAACTCGAAAATAAGGGCTGGAATTTCGAACAGAAACACGTGGCTTACCTCAAGATTAATTGTATGGATTTTGTAGAGCTCTCCGCGGTGAACGCGTGGCCGCAAACGGAGCGGCAATCGGAGCTCTAGATCAAAAGTTATGGTGGTTTGAAGATCAACCAAGGGAGAGAACTTGAGAGAGTGTTCTTCCTCCCTTTCTCTCTAATTTCAGCGTGTTTGAGTGTGTTGTGAGGAGAGAGAGTGCTGAAAACTAGGGTTTTGGTTTAGTTGTGTTGGGCCAAGGACCCACTTTGGGTCCGTTTGGCCCGGTTTGGCCCGTTCGGTCCAATCTTGGTCCGAATTCTATAAAATTGGTACCAAAATTCTCATCTAAGTCTCCTCTATCACATTTAGCCATAAAAATCACATTTTAGGCTTTCTAGAATAAATTCTCATTTATGGGTTAATTAGCCGTTAATTAACCGGGTTTTACAGAGGTCAGAATCCAACAACATCTGTAGTCCTTTCTCTGCCTCTGAATCAGATTTTTGCTCAGGTCCCTCAACTTCAGCCAGAAAATACCTGAAATTACAGAAAAACACACAAACTCATAGTAAAGTCTAGAAATGTGATTTTTGCATAAAAACTAATAAAAATATAATAAAAGTAACTAAAACATACTAAAAACTACCTAAAAACAATGCCAAAAAGTGTATAAATTATCCGCTCATCACTCTCTAAGAAACTTGTTTATTCTGTTCCTCATAGAGGTTAAAGGAGAGCTAGGACCTTTTTTAGAGTTTTGAGTATTTTGGGACATCTGTATATGTATGTATATATATTCTCTGGCCAGCCTTGGCTTCGCAGGCTGAGTCAGGAGCTAGTTATGCTGTTTCCTTGGCTTTCCTTTAATCTCTTAATTATCTTTATCATTCCCTATTAGGTTTCTTAGCATGCAAATAATCCTATTCCTCGAGCTATGTGACCTGGGTTGATCGAAGGCGAAATGACCGACCTCTTCATGTCAGGCTCCTGATAAACCACTAGTTTATGGTTTATCTTGTGCTCAATTGAGTGGATTTTATCAACTTTTCGTACAATTATTCATACTAATTGCATGATTTTACAATTCCTTCCTAGTTTAGTTCTATGATTGAAAACATGCTTCTTTGGTCTTAATTTAGCTAATCTTAATCCTCTCTTATTACCATTCAATGCCTTGATCTGTGTGTTAAGTGCTTCAGGCTTCATAGGGCAGGAATGGTGCAAGGAATGAAGAGGAAGCATGCAAAAATGGAAGGAAAACAAGGAATTGAGGAGATGACCAGCGAGAAGTCACGCGGTCGCATGGCTCACGCGACCGCGCGAAATAGAAGGAATTACCGTGATGCGCTCGCGTTCCTGACGCGACCGCGCGGATTGGAAGCTGCACGAATGATGCAAAAGCATAGACGACGTGCATGCGTGGTACGAGAAATGCTGAGTGACGCGAACGCGTGGACGACGCCGACGCGTGACGAGCGCGATTTGCAGAATTACAGAAGTCGCTGGCACAGATTCCGGGCCGCATTTCAACCCAGTTTTTGGCCCAGAAACACAGATTAAAGTCCGGGAACATGCAGAGACTCAGGACATCAATTCATTCATAATTCACTTTTCATAATTTAGATGTAGTTTTTAGAGAGAGAGGTTCTCTCCTCTCTCTTAGGTTTTAGGATTAGGATTTCTTTAGTCATTAGGATTACTTCATCGTATCAGGTTCAATAATTTATGTTTCTCTTCTACTTTTATTTGTGTTTGATTTATGTCACCCAATTGGCTTATGAATATTGTCCATGTTAGACTTGACATCTTTATTTAATATAAATTGAGGTATTTCAGACTTATATGTTATTGATGCTTGAGCTCTATCCAAATTATTTTTATTCAAGTAGATTTTATTCCCTTTTGGCTTTGGTTGATTAATTGGTAACTCTTGAGTTGTCAAACTCAGCAGTGGTTGAAATTGGCAGATTCTAATTGATCTAGATCGCTCTAAAGCTAGTCTTCCCACAGAGATTGACTAGGACTTGAGGATCAAACTAATTAGTCCACTTGACTTTCCTTTGCTTTAGTAAAGGATAACTAGGTGGGATTAAAACCCAATTCTCATCACACCTGATAAGGATAACTAGGAAAGGACTTCTAATTTCTCATATCTTGCCAAGAGTTTATTTTATAGTCATTTATTTATTTTTCTTGTCAATTAAATTAATTGTTCAACCCTTTTTAAGACCCCAAAATATACCTTTGCATAACCAATAATAGGAACACCTCCCTACAATTCCTTGAGAAGACGACCCGAGGTTTAAATACTTCGGTTATCAATTTTATCAGGGGTTTGTTACTTGTGACAACCAAATGTTTGTACGAAGGGATTTTCTGTTGGTTTAGAATCTATACTTACAACGCGACTACATTTTTATAAAATTCTTTACTAGCAAAAATCTTAACGTCAGCTCCCCGACCTCTTCATAAAAAGAGTTCGGCCAAATCGACTAAAAGGCCCAAATAGACCCAGACAAAGAGACACAGCCCAAATCTAAAGGCAGCTAAGGCCTAGAAAGATAAGGGCGGTTCCCCTTGAAGATAAGATAGCTTCACCCGAAAGATAAGATAAGATAACTATCTTATCTCCAGAAGGGTCACTCAAACACTATTATAAATATACTAGAGCACCCAGGTATAACTCATACTCTGATTCTACTAAAAACCTGCCTAAAGCTCGTGCTAACTTAAGCATCAGAGTATTTTGCAGGTACCACCACCCTCCGGTGACAAAGGATCAGCCGCACCACCAAGTCCAACGAGTCGGAACGTCGGCTCCGGCTACCATCACAGATCTCGTCCGAGATCGACGTACAGTTTCAGGTGACTCTTGGAACATTGGCGCCATTGCCGGGTAACCTGGAATTCATCCCATAACTATGGCAGACAACCATGACAACAACGATTCCGATCTAGAGAATAGAACGTCGCACAAAAATGTGAACAACACATCAAAAGATGCATCTCAACCAAACGGAGACAAGAATTCGCCAAATACAGAAATCATGGAAGCCCTACAAGCTCAACAAGATCGTCTCAAATAACTCCACAAAGAGGCTGAGCACCAACAAGAAGCCAAGAAGGACCTTCAAAGTAAAACCAGGCGACGCCGAGAGCTAGAGAACAAGCTCCTAAAGCTCGAGGCTGATCTCAAAGCTAAAACTATTCAATCCAGCTACAACAATAACTCCCACAAAGATCAAGATCCCTTTACCAAAGAAATCAAGAAAGCTAAAGTTCCAAAGGATTTTAAAGCCCCCGATATGACCCCATACGATAGTACCTCCGATCCTAGCCATCATCTCAGCAATTTCAGAAGCAGAATGTATCTCACCGATGCCTCGCACGCCATTCGATGCAAAGCCTTTCCGACTACCCTAACAAAGACAGCAATTAAGTGGTTTGACAGTTTGCCTCCTAGATCCATCACAAGTTTTGACGACTTAGCCAAGAAGTTTCTTGCTAGATTCTCCATCTAGAAGGACAAAGCCAAACATGCCCCCCAAGCTTATTAGGAATCAAGCAAGGAGATCGGGAGAGTCTTTGCAACTACATGGAAAGATTCAACAAAGCATGTTTGGATATACAGAGTTTACCAACAGAAGCGGCCATCATGGGCCTCATCAATGGCCTGCGAGAAGGACCTTTTAGCCACACTATATCAAAAAAGCATCCCACAACTTTAAACGAGGTACAGGAACAGGTAGAGAAATATATCAACATTGAGGAGAACTCTCAACTAGGGGAGACTGCAAAAACTGGGTTCTCCTACTCAGCTCGGAACAAAGATAAAGAGTCCAAGAAGAAAAAAGACCAACATGGAGAGAAGTCTAAAAAATACCACCATTACACCCCTCTTCGGGTATCTCTTGTGGACGTCTGCCGAGAGATATGCCACACAAAGAAGATCCCACCACCTCGCCCAATCAAAAGTAAAAACGGAGGAGGAAATCGGACATAATACTGTGAGTACCACTGAATCTATAGACACCCTACCAACAAGTGTTTCGACTCAAAAAATGTCATAGAGAAATTGGCAAGAGAAGGACGTTAGATCGGTACTTAGCCAACAAATCAGACAAACCTAGAAGAAGAAGAATAGATGAAGAGGTCGGACGGACTGAACGGCCACCTCACACCCCGGAGAGACACGTCCACGTAATAAATAGAGGATTTGCAGGAGGAGGAATCTCTAAATCATCTCATAAAAGGCACCTTAAAGAATTATACCATGTTAGGGGAGGAGAAGGATCACCCGACCTCCCTACTATTACCTTTACCCAAGAAGATGCGGCAGGCCTCGTCCCGGGACATGATGATCCCATGGTCATTACTATCATACTGGCCAATGCTAATCTCCACCGTACACTGGTAGATCAATGAAGCTCAGCGGATATCTTGTTTAAACCCACCTTCGACAAACTCAGCCTACAAGAAAAAGAGCTCAGAGCATATTCGAACAGCTTGTTTGGACTAGGAGACACTCCAATCTAACCACTTGGATATATCTCACTACACACAACCATTGGAAAGGGAACCCGATCAAGGACACTTACATAGATTACATCGTAGTCAATGTGAGCTCCGCCTACAATGTCCTAATAGGTCGGACAACACTGAATCAGCTCGCCGCAGTAGTTTCGACTCCACACCTATGCATGAAGTTCCCAACGCCAGAAGGGATCACCATGATAAAAGGAGACCAGAAAATTGCGCAACGTTGTTACAACGAAAGTCTAAACCTTAGAGGCAAAGGAGAAGAAATCAACACTATTGAACTTGGGGGAGTTCGAGGTCAGGAAGAACTTCGTCCACAACCTGGGGGCGAGATCGAGGAAGTCTAGATAGGAGATATCCCAGATAAAACAACAAATATTGGGGCGACCTTGAAAAGAGACATAAAGGAGCCTCTGATACAGTTCCTAAAGGATAATGCCGACCTCTTTGCATGGAAGGCCGTAGACATGCCGGGCATAGACCCCAAATAAATGTGCCACAAACTGGCAGTATACCAGGATCTTGGCCAGTACAACAGAACCGTAGGAAGCTCGGACCGAAAAGATCCCAAGCTGTGGAAGAACATGTACAAGCTCTACTGGAGGCAGGATTCATAAGAGAGGTCAAGTACCCACTATGGATAACCAACGTTGTCTTGGTAAAAAAGTCAAATGGAAAGTTGCGGATGTGCACTGACTACACCGATCTCAATGAATCTTGCTCGAAAGATCCCTATCTGCTCCCAAGTATCGACACTTTCGTGGACGCCTCCTCTGGATACAAGTACCTCTCCTTCATGGATGCTTATTCAGGATATAATCAAATCCCGATGTACCCACCTGATCAAGAAAAAACCTCTTTCTTAACTCCAAAAGCAAATTACTATTATGTCGTCATGCCATTTGGGCTCAAAAACGCAGGAGCTACCTACCAAAGGTAGATGAACAAAGTCTTCACAGAACACATTGGGAAACTAATGGAGGTGTATGTAGATGACATGTTGGTAAAAACACAGAGTGAGGAATCATTACTGTCTGATCTCACCAAAGTGTTTGACACCATAAGAAAGCATGGTATGCGACTTAATCCAACAAAGTGTACCTTTGCAGTAGAAGATGGAAAATTCTTGGGCTTCATGCTCACGCAAAGAGGAATTGAGGCAAACCCGGATAAATTTCGGGCTATACTCGACATGAAAAGTCCGACCTGTGTCAAAGAGGTACAACAACTTAATGGAAGACTGGCAGCCCTGTCCAGATTTCTAGCTGGGTCAGCCATAAGATCTCTCCCCTTCTATGCCACATTAAGGAAAGGAAAGAGGTTTGAATGGACGACAGAGTGCGAGCAAGCTTTCTAGGATTTCAAAAGGTTCCTGGGACAACCACCTATTCTTACCCGGCCACGGGAAGGAGAAGCATTCGTATTATACCTCGTAGTAGGAAATCGGGCAATAGCTTTGGCACTAGTTAGAGAAGATGAAAGCGGGCAACAACCCATCTACTTCATCAGCAATGCCCTACAAGGGGCCGAACTGAACTATCAAATGATAGAAAAATTTGCCTATGCTCTGATACTTACTTCTCATAGGCTTCACCCATATTTCCAAGCTCACACCATTAGAGTTCGGACCAACCAGCCTATAAAAGGCATCCTACAGAAGACAGACTTAGCTGGAAGAATTTTACAGTGGGCAGTCGAGCTATCTGAGTTTGATCTTCAATATGAAGCTCGGACTGCCATCAAGTCGCAGTATTTGGCCGATTTCATTGCTGGGTACACTGACACTCTAGGAACTCCTACAAAATGGAACTTCTACGTAGACGGCTCTTCAAACAAAACCAGGAATGGTGCAGGTGTGATAATAGAAAGCGATCAAGAAACCCAAATTGAACTCTCCCTAAAATTTGAGTTTCTTGCTTCAAATAATTAGGCCGAATACGAGGCATTGCTAGCTGGCTTGAGGCTGGCTAAGGAGGTTAGAGTTCAAAAGTTTATTATCTTCAACGATTCACAAGTAGTCACCTCACAAATAGCAAGAAACTACCAAGCTAAGGACCCTACCATGAAAAAGTACCTGGATAAAACTAGGGAACAGCTCGGACAACTCGGAGAATACGAGGTCCACCATATACCTCAGGAACAGAATGCTCGAGCTGATGCACTCTCAAAACTAGCCAGCACCAAACCAGGGGGCAATAATAGAAGCCTCATCCAGGAAATACTGCAAAGCCCGTCAATCTCAGAGGAAGAAAAGATCCTAGCCATATCAGGTCAGGATAAAGGGTGGATGACCCCCATAATCAACCTCCAGTCAGAGACACTCCCCATAGATAAGAAGAAGGCAAAGATGTTAAAGTGAGAAGCACAATACTATACCATAATAGGCGATATCTTATATAGGAGATGGATCTCAACTCCCCTCCTAAAATGTATACCGACTCCCAATACAAGGGAAATCCTGGAAGAAGTACACAGCGGCATGTGTGGTAACCACTTGGGGGCACGAACTCTCTCCAAGAAAGTACTCCGAGCTGGATTCTTCTGGCCGACAATACAAAAGGAAGCAGCAGAATTTGTCAAGACATGTTCACCATGTCAAAAGCATGCTAACTTCCAAATCGGTCCACCCGAAGAACTCATTGGTGTAACGTCGTCCTGGCCATTTACAAAATGGGGGCTCGACCTTCTTGGATCCTTCCCCCAGGGGTCAGGACAAGTCAAGTTCCTCATTGTAGGAGTAGACTATTTCACAAAATGGATTGAAGCAGAACTCCTAGCCAATGCCACTGCCCAAAGAAGTCGGAAATTCTTATACAGAAACATTATTACGAGGTTTGGGATTCCTCACTCCATCACTATAGATAATGGTACTCAATTCACTGATACAGGTTTTAGAAAATTGGTAGCTGACTTGAAAATAAAGCACCAATTCACATCCGTAGAACACCCACAAGCCAATGGACAGGCAGAAGCTGCCAACAAAGTCATACTAGCTGAGTTAAAACAGAGACTACAGGACGCAAAGGGAGCTTGGGTTGAAGAGCTCCCACAAGTCCAATGGGCATATCGGACAACTCCACACTCCACCACAGAAGAATCACCTTTTTGATTAGCTTACGGAATGGAGGAAATGATCCCAGTAGAGATTGAAGAAGGATCTCCTAGAATGATCCTCTACAATGAAGAGGTCAACTTCCAAAATCAACGAAAAGAACTCGACCTACTTCCGAAAGTCCGAGAAAGAGCTCGGATTAGAGAAGAAGCCTTAAAACGACAAATGGCCTCAAGATATAATCAGAAAGTAGTCGAGGGAAGTTTCGCCAACAATGATCTCATCCTAATCCAAAATAACATCAAAACAGGTCGATCAGGAAAGGGAAAGCTAGCAGCTAACTGGAAAGGACCTTACCGAGTTATAGAGGTACTGGGAAAAGACTACTACAAGGTGTCCGACCTCGAGGGGCGAGAGCTACCAAGGTCATGGCACGCCTGCAACCTAAGAAGGTACTATAGTTAGGAGGTAATAAAGATCTTAGGTCAAGGCGCACTTTTTTTTTTCTGAAAAGGTTTTTTAATAAGGCGCCAAGCCAAGATCTACAGAAATCACCCAAAGGGTAAATACCCGCATGTACATATTCTTGTCTATATTCCTATTTTTTATTTGAATAAAGTCTTTCAGATTCTCTACAAAGCTTTTCCTTTTTACCAAGACGCATTAATCTGAGCACAAAAATTCATTGCCCGATTACAAAGCTACAGGTCGGCAAAGATGAGAGAACCAAACTCATCACCCGATCATGACAAGGTCGGCAAGATGAAAACCAAATTCGTCACCCGATCACTACAAAGTCGGCAAGATGAAAGCGACAAAAACAGATTAATGCAAGAAGTTATAAAAAGTAATCCATAGAAAGAGGCTTGATGAGGTCTGAATAAAAATGGATTGCTAAAAATAACTTAGGACGGACCGACCAGAAGAAGTCAGACCAAACCAATCAAAGCGACAAAAGTTATAAAAAGTAATCCAGATAAATAGGCCTGACGAGGTCTGAATAAAAATGGATTGCTAAAAATAACTTTGGAAGGACCGACCAGAAGAAGTCGGACCAAACCAATCAAAGCGACAAAAGTTATAGAAAGTAATCCATAGAAAGAGGCCTGACGAGGTCTGAATAAAAATGGATTACTAAAATAACTTAGGAAGGACCGACCAGAAGAAGTCAAACCAACGAAAGCTACAGCTCGGCCCGGCAAGAGAAGTCGGACCAGCAAAAACTACAGATAGAATCGACAAAAAGTGTGCACTAAAAAGGGACATGGTTTAGCCCAAAAAAGCCACGGCCCCCACAACAAGGCTATCGAAGTTGTTCAAACTAACAAAAAAGCATTCTAACAGAACACTAAAATGTTACCGGACGAAGTTAGCCTCAAAAACCATCTTTCTCAGCACAAGAGGCGGATTAAACAGAGACCTAATCAAAAAGAGGTCAGGCACCAGAGTACCAACACTCGATAAAGATCTACAAAAATGTTGCAAAGGCACGAACAGTATGGAAATATACACATCATAATAAAAACATTTATAAGACTCAAAGGGCCACCTAAAAGGCAAGCCTCAAGAGTTTAAAAGTGTTTTTTAGGGAAAAATTAAGTATCATAAGAGCAACTAACAAAGGTCTACCATCACAAAAAACAGAGTCTAAGCCCACAAATCAGGCTGTACAGATAAAACCAAACAAAATCATAAAATATCCAAAGTTTTCCCAGTAACAGCATCCGTGGTTAAAGGCGGAGGAATGATCTTCATAGGGGTGGCATCTACAATCCCATCCTCTCGATTTAGAATTCGACAATCAGGATCAGGTTGGGGATGGTCGACCTCAGTAGAAGGAGTCAAGGAAGTCGTAGCTGTGGAAGCTTTGGCTGACGGGGCAGCAGGAGGTGGTTCGTCATCTTCATCATCCGGGGCGGGTACTATTTTACCATCTTCCAACAAATTATCCAGACTAAAGAGAGTCAGGTCGAGTTCAGGAGCAAGAACTCGGATCTGAGCCTTTAAATTCTCATAAGCACCTGTCACAGCATCTACCAGATGACCTTGGAGATCGGCGTAATTAGCAATGGCAGATTCTAGTCTCTCCCTCAGCTCCAACAGCTCGGCATAAGTGCTGGTATAACTTTTCTTGTGTTTCTTCGCCATCTCCTCAGCCAAGTTGGCAGCCGCCTCAGTATTAGTAGCTCGAGACTTCTTCTTCTCCAAGTCTAGCTCTAGCTTAACTACCCTGGCATCCAACTCATCCTTCAAGCCCTTAACTCTATTAAAATTCGACTTGGCATCCTCAAGAAAAGCTTTCGTAGCATGGACTTGGGAGCCCTGAACAGTACGAAATAGAGCTGCTTTCATATGGGCCATCCGAATACTGTTTGTAGTAATAAAATTCAAGTGATGAAGGATGGATACGTCATTCATCGAAAGTCCACCGTAAGGAGCAATTTGATTTTCCACAAACCCTATAGCATCAAAATCAGGGGCGTCCAAGTCATAAGGCTCCACAGTCTTTTGTTTTTTGGGAAGAGGACCAGCAATAGGAGAGGAAGCAGCACCAGAGGTTGAATGGGGAGGATCAGAAGGAATCACTCAAACTTGGGGAGTCGGGATGACTTTCCTCAAACCAGCAGTGTCCGAGGTCGGCTTCTTTAGAGAAGCTTGAGAAGATCCCTCTTCAGAAGCCTTGGCCGAGATATTTTGAGCGGCAGTTGCTTTCTTGGCCCTACGAAAATGTTTCATTGAATCCGCAGACTTCACCATCTTTGAAAAGGAAAGGAAAATAGAAAAATCAAGTCACAAGAGAAAAAGATAAAGATCGGCAGAACAAATAAATATAGAGAAGTCACCATACCCAATTCAGCCTTAAGAAGGGAAGGATCCCCCAGAAATTTTTTCGTATCAAGATGGGGAGGCTCTCCCTAATTTTCTTCTAATACATGCACAAAGGCCTGCTCGACCTCATCCAGACTTTCCCAGAAATACCTGGTCACTACCACATTCTTTTGCCAGCATAAAGGGAAGGTAGGCTCATTGTTTTCATCCAAAAAGAAGGGCCGAGCTCCCTCAACTGCTCGGACCTTGAAATAGTAATTCTTAAAATCCCTAAACGATTCATCATACATAGAAAACACCTTTTTTCCTTGGGAAGCTCAGAAAGAAATCCAGGAAGCTTTCTTCTTAGCTACCCCAGGTTTGGTCAGAACAAAAAGATAAAGGAAAAGGGCTTGGAAAGGTCGGATATCTAGTTTCTAACACAACAATTGAAAGATCTTTATGAAACCCCATGAATTCAGATGGAGTTGAGAAGGAGCTACATTGCAGGCCCACAACAATCCGGTTTCAAAATGGGTAAAGAGAATGGTGATATTGAGTTGGCTAAAGAAGTAGTCATAAGCATAAAAGAAGGGCCGTTCTCCCTTTGTCAAAGAGGAAAAACTAACCCTCTCCTTGAGGTCAGGAAACACCAGCTCGTAATTTTTCTCTTGGTCCCTATCACTACAAATCCTATGATGTCTCCTAAGTCACACACAATATTCAGAATCAACTACAGAAACACACATCAAAACAATAGAATCCAGCCAGTCAGACATGCCCTCCAAAACTTTAGTGGACATTGCAACAATGTTTTGGTGAGAAGACATAGGTTAACTATTCCTACAAAAAAAAAAGAAAAAAGGGGGGTTACCACCACACAACTCGGGAAAATGTGGAAGCAACTCGGAGAACAAACATGCAGAATAAAGATACAGCAGTAAAAGGGAACCCTAGGATTCATACTAAAATCCAGGGGCACCCTTTGGAGGCAGTAACAAGGAAAGAAGGAAATCAACTATCTATGCCCTAAACATGTCACAGTAAACACAATCCTTCTCTAGCAACATCACACCACGCAAAACAGCAAGAAAAGTCATCATCATCACTAACAAAAATCAGCGAAAGCCACAAACTTTTTTTAACAAACAGTCCAAACTCAAATAGTGAGCCCAGAGACGAAGGACATGCAAGGATAAAAGCCCTAAAGAAATGAAAACTACCAGGCATACGTCACAAACGAAAGAGTGCAGGGATCACCATAAAAATGCAAGCTTCTTTCAGAAAACCATGAAAACAAAATATCAAAAAGAAAGGCACAATCTTTTTCCAAGAGGGACAAGATTCCCAGAGGCAAAATCAGTGAAAATCACAAGCAACAATAAGAAGGTGACTATTGAAAACATAAAAGGGAAAGAAAATACCAACTTGTGGGGGAAAAAGAAGCAAGCGCGAAGGAAGACTAAAGCAACGACGAATCCACGCCAAGCAATCACTTTTGAAGTATTGGAAATAGGAAGCACAAAGACGCGAAAACTTGAGAAGGTAGAGGAACGAAGCACTGTAGCAAGGAAAAGCGAAAAGAAAGGAGAGGAGAAACTGAAGAGATGATACTTTAAAATTCAAAATGAGATACAAAGAGGGAAGCAAGGAAACGGCAAAAGAGGAGTTAATGAGTCTTAACCCTCGCACGTTTCCAAGAAAAGCGCAATGCGCGCTGCAATTAAAAAAAGGAAACGCTCCGCATTGAAAGTAGTTTTACAAACAGGATCGACAAAAATGCTCGAGCTCGGCTTCTCCAAAAAGGATCAAAGTCTAAAAAGACACAACCTCAAAGGAAAGACCGCGCTCAAGCAGGGGCACTGTTAATACCCTGGGTCGAGCTATGCGACCTGGATTGATTGAAGGCGAAACGACCGACCTCTTCATGTTAGGCTCCCCGACCTCTTTATAAAAAGACTTCGGCCAAATCGACTAAAAGACCCAAACAGACCCAAACAAAGGGACACAGCCCAAATCTAAAGGCAGCCAAGGCCTAGAAAGATAAGGGTGATTCCCCTTGAAGATAAGATAGCTTCACCCAAAAGATAAGATAAGATAACTATCTTTTCTCCAGAAGGGTCACTCAAACACTATTATAAATACACTAGAGCACCCAGGTATAAGTCATACTCTGATTCTACTAAAAACCTACCTAAAGCCCGTGCTAACTTAAGCATCAGAGTCTCTTGCAGGTACCACCACCCTCTAGTGACAAAGGATCAGCTGCACCACCAAGTCCAACAAGTCGGACACGTCAGCTCCGGCCACCATCACAGATCTCGTCCGAGATCAACCTACATTTTCAGGTAACTCTCGGAACACCTATGTACCTAGCTTGCTCTCCAAGAAACTTGTTTATTTTGTTCCTCATAGAGGTTAAGGGAGAGCTAGGACCTTATTTTGAGTTTTGAGTATTTTGGGACATCTGTATATGTATGTATATATATTCTCTGGCCAGCCTTGACTTCGCAGGCTGAGTCAGGAGCTAGTTATGTTATTTCTTTGGCCTTCCTTTACTCTCTTGATTATCTTTATCATTCCCTATTAGGTTTCTTAGCACGCAAGTAATCCTATTCCTCGAGCGTTGTGCTTTTCATTTTGTGAATTTGCTTTACCCGTTTTTCAAGGCTCCTAGTATAATATCTTTTCCACCATTATATGAATATCTTTTAATTTGTAGAGGTCTGTAACACCACACTACCTCTGCTCTATGACATAAGCGTAAAATTCTGTGTAGTAGGGTGTTACATAAATTTCCATTCAATTTTTTTTACAGAATATTTTTGTTCATTTAAAGTATTATTGTAACTTTCATTAAATTTTTTACTTAATTTTTTTATGACATGTGTGGTTAGGGTTTGAATGTATTGTTTTTTAGATTATTTTAGTCTAATTAAAAATTAAATAATATTAAATTAGATAAGTTTTAAATTAAGTTACATAATTAGATAAATTGAGTTTTAGTTGCTTTAAGTTGCTTCATGTGTCAGTTTACTAATGTCAGTTTTGTTTGATTTTAATTTTTAAATTTTCTACTTTTGGTTGTATGATTTAGAAATGGAAGATCATGGCAGAATTTGTAAAACTTTTTTTTTAAATATAAAATTGAGTTTCTTTCTTCTTTAAGGTTGTCTTATATGTTGCACACAATAAAGCATATTAGGAATTTATGATTAAATTAAAATATTAATATTTAATATTTACTTAATTGCATTTGAGAAAGTATGCATACATTTTTTTGTTGTTTCTTTATTTATTTAATAATTTTTATAATTTACAAACCTTATTTCTATTTTAGAATTTTCTTTGTTGTTTGAACTTCGTTTAGCATTAGTCGTGGGTTGTTCGTCCTAAGATATATACGTGAGTTATTCATGCAGTACTTGGGATGATTTTTTTTCTCTAACTGTAAGTTTAATGCTGGATTTAGTTTTCTTAGTATAGAGTTTTAGGATGGAAGTGAGAGAACGTTGCCTGATGGCGCCTTCTCGAAACCCTTGCTTGGTAAAAAATTGCAGAGTAATAAGGGGTTGCGTATTAAAATGGCTAGGATTTGATATTTTATTAAATGCATGTTTGTTTTAAGTTATGCTTATAATTATTTTCTCTTTGAAAATTGATAAAAGTTTTGGTAGAAGTCTCTGAATTAAAGAAAAGCTCTGCCAAATTTTTGTTAAAATTGTTTAAAAACATATTTGGTTTTTGAGAAAATAAAAATTACATTTGGTGGAAGATTTTAAATACAGAAAAAATTCTGCCAAAATTTTTAAAAAATTTGATAAGTTATGTTGTTAGTTGAATTCCAGGTTGTTTGTTGCAAAATGATTCCAAGTCATCATATATGGATGTATGACAGGGATAATACTCAATGGGGAGAGGGGGTAAAAACATAAGTTGGTTGAGGGGGTTGATCAAATTATTACATATGTCTTCAACAAAGAATCGCAGTGCTGGAATCCTCTCATGGATCCTAGCCAGATACCCTATAGCACCGCGCCGAGCGTACGAATGATAATTTGGCTTGATGGTTTAACCGTGTTAGTACTATTTTAATTGGTATTAAATACAATTTATTTTGAAGTTCTTAAACAACATTTGTGTTTACTAATCTTAAGTTTCCTCATGCTAATCACAAAGGAAAAGGATCAAAGGGCAAAAAACTTATTGAATGAAACTACTTATATGTATCTACTCATTTTTTTCTTTTCTTTCTCTTTTCTTTTTTTTTTCTTCTTTTTGGAATAAAATATACGTATATATAAACAAAAGATAAATGCATATGATTTAAGTAATTGACACATGAATGTGCACCCATTTTCTAAAATTTTCAATAAATACCCACAATAAACTGTTTATACTCTACCAATGTTTCCCAAAATTCTCCCACATTTAAATGATACACACACCTCAACCTAAGCTAATCAAAGATGCAAATCAAGGACATTCATGGTTGTTCGCTTAGTGTTGTGATGTGCTAATATTAAGTTCAAGAGGGGTTAATAAGGCTAAAAAATGGTTCACAAGGGTTGATACAAGGGTGAGGCTATATGGGTTAGTGAGCTTTAATTACAACAATGGCCTCAATCATTCTAAATGCATTCAAACATCAAATATTGGACATAAAAAATTAAGCAAATCGAAGATCACAATCATAGAAGGAGCAAAGCACACAACAATAAAGATTGTGGTTAATTTATGCAACCACATTAAAAACTCAACAACTCACAAGGTTACTTGTTCTAACTCTTTTCTATGTTCCACAAAATAATTCAACAAGTTTAGAAAGAATTTTCCAAATTAAATCAATAGAACGTCCTAAAAAAATATTTTCTTGAAAATTTTTTGTTATTTTCACCAAATTTATTATCTATGTGTGTTAGTATGATGTGTTAGATGCAAGTCAAAATTCCTAGCTCTTTTTTCTAATTTCCAATATCCAAAAATTATCATGAACATTTAGGAAAAACATGAACTAGGTACTATATACTATTTACAACATCCAATCACAATTACTATCTATAGCATATATACTAATCAAAATGAAAATGCAATGCTAGAAATGAAATTAGGAATAAACAAAGATATATACAAGCAGCATAAGAGAGTGCAGTGCAATAATCAAAAGTACTAACAAATATCCACAAGAAAACATAATAACTAAAAACAAAATAGAGTGCAAAGTGTTCAGAAAAATAATTTTACGCCCTAAAAAGTCGTGAATCCTCCCTACACTAAAGCTTTGCACGGTTCTCCGTGCATAGGTGATAATCCGAGGAGATAGATTCTAAGGCTCTCCACCTTCAGTTGGCAGATGCGGGGGATCGGGCTATTGGTACACCACCATGTCCAAAGTCGACTCAATGTCTACATCCTCGGTATCATCCTCCTCCACCGGCTCGGGTGATTCTGTAGGGATCAGGCCAGGATCTCTACCCTCAAGCTTTGCTGCTATCAACTGGAATCGCCGCACATTGCGGCGCTCAATATGGGAAACTTCTTGCAGGAGCTCTTGGACTATCCCATAAAGAGGTTAGCTGGAAGGTATAAGTGCTAATGATGGTGGTGGTACTGATGATGATGATGGCTCTGTAGACTTCCTCTTCTTAGTTGTCTTCTTGGTTGACTCATTCCACTCTCAAATGGAAGAAACTGGTAATCGCTCGGGATTCTGAACATAATGTTGGTTGGCCTTCTCTCTAGTCCGGCTGCCATGGATAATCTCATGACTAGTGAGGGGAAGGGAATATTGAATTTCTGCTTTCGGATCATCTTCTACATAGACTCCTTGATAAGTGGTAAGACGGCTATCTTATTTCCCTCAAGAATAGCCCAAACAAGAAAAGCAACACGTACACGGATGTGGGTGGCGTGAGTGCTAGGCAATAAATAATCAGCAATTATCTGCTACCATATCCTCGCCTTAGGATTCAGATCTGAGCAAGCAACTCTAATGGGGATAGAATTTTCCCCCGTACTTACTCCCACTATGCCTTAGACGACCAATCTTCTTTAGCACTGGATCCAATGGAAGCTTGCCCTTAATCACATCTGCCTTTATCTTTTGATATGCATCTTGGTTAGGCAGTATATGAGGAAGCTGCAGGAGGGCTTCGAATCCCTGAGTTGAGAGTTAAACACCAAATAATTAATTAAAGGAAAGAGAATTCAAATGCTAAAAGACCTCTTGGCAAGGGTTGAGAGTTAGGGTTCTCTATCCTAGTCATTGACCACAAACATGACAATTGTGAAGAATTAATCTATTTTGTCAACCCTACATCGAGGATAAGTCAAATAGGCATAATTGATCTCAATCCATAACTCCTAGCCAACTCACTAATTAACTTAGTGAAAGACTAGCATTAGTAGAAACCAAACCAACTAACAATCCTAGTCACAATCAACATTGGACATCAATGACTCAAGGTCACCTAAGTCCTCATCCCAAGCCAAGACTGTCAGAAACTATACTAAAACTAAAAGAAGTATTTTATCAAACACTTTGCATGCATAAAAGGAAAAACATAGTAAATTGTATAAATAGTTAAACTTAAACTACCAATTGCAAGAAAATAATAACAAGAACTCAAATAAATATCAAAGGAACATAAAACATCAAATTTCATTAAAAGGAATCAAAATTAACAAGTGTTGATAAATATAAAAATTACAAAATAAAGAGAGTAACAAGTAAAACTACAAGAACTATGATGCTAGAACAAAAAAATTGTAAATGAAACTAAATTAAGGAAAGAATTAAATTCTAAACTATGGAAAGAACTAACCCTAAAATCCTAAATTTTAAAGAGAAGAGAGAGCTTCCCTCTCTAGAAATCTAACCTAAAACATACTAAAAAATAACTCAAAATTGATGTGTGCATGTCTTGGAATGTTGTCCCTTTGATAGAGCTTCCAATTCAACTTCAGAGTCTCCAAGATTGGGCCAATCGGGCTCTAAAATTACGAGCCACGTGACTTTTTAATTGAGTCACACATCAGGATTTGTGTGTACGCATAGGAAGGTGTGCATATGCACACAGCAGTGTCTTCTTCCCCTCTGTTACTTCATGAAATCTCTCACTTTGCATGCTTTCCTTCCATTTCACCCAAGCCATTCTTGCCTATTAAACTTGAAATCACTCAATAAAATATATCACGGAATCAAATGGAATAAAAGTGGAATTAAATTAATTAATTAAAGCACAAAAAAGTATATTTTCACAATTAGGTGCAATTTAGAGAGAAATCACAAAAGTATGCTATTCAAGTGAATAAATATGAGTTTATGTGATAAATCCACTCAATTCAAGGAAAAATTTATCATCAAGTATAGACTCATCAATTCTCCCACACTTAAACAATAGCATGTCCTCATGCTAATCACAAAGGAGAAGGATCAAAGGACAAACAACCTATTGAATGAAACTACTTATATGTATGCAACTATACTAATGAATGCTATCTCTATCTATACTATAGTTTTATATTGACTAGGCAAAATAAGCAAACAAATTTTCAAGCAAGCATATAGACATATAGGGATAAAATAAAGAAATAGTGCAATACTGTAATGCAATCACAATTCAAAGAATTTATTCAAGTTCTCAAAAGAATGAAGCAACTTGCAATATGATACAAAATAAGAGATGTGGAGACATAGAATTGAGCAATCGAACCCCTCACTAGATGTATATACAATCTAATCGCTCAATGTTTAGGGTTTAATCACTCAGTTCTCCTCTAATCATGCTTTCTAGGATTTGCTCTTCATCTAACAATCAACAAATATTTAATGCATGTATGCAAGTATCATGAAGACTTCTTAGGGTTGTAATGGAGTTAGGATTAAGGTAGGATGAATATGATCAAGTAGACTAAGAAATTGAATCTTTGATTAGCTTAAGTATCCACCTAACCTATATCAACCTAATCACTATAATACAATCTAACTACCCATTATTCTCTTTTTCCCACACATTCATGCATTCTTTCCCATTTAATTTACATATGTATTCATTATTCACTTTTTTTAGGTAACCTTTGTCCCCTTTTTGTTATTTTTCTCATTTCATTTCATTTTTTTCTTTTCTTTCTCTTTTTCTCTTCTTTTTGGAATAAAATATACGTATATATACACAAAAGTTAAATGCATATGATTTAAGCAATTAACACATGAATGTGCACCCATTTTCTAAAATTTTTAATGAATACCCACAATAAATTGTTTATACTCTATCGATGTTTCCCAAAATTTCTCCACATTTAAATGATACACACACCTCAACCTAAACTAATCAAATATGCAAATCAAGGACATTCATGGTTTTTCGTTTAGTGTTGTGATGTGCTAATATAATGATCAAGAGAGGTTGATAAGGCTCAAAAATGGTTCACAAGGGTTGATACAAGGGTGAGGCTATATGGGTTAGTGAGCTTTAATTGCAACAATAGCCTCAATCATTCTAAATGCATTCAAACATCAAATATTTGACATAAAAAATTAAGCAAATCTAAGATCACAATCATAGAAGGAGCAAAGCATACAAGAAAAAAGTTTGTGGTTAATTTGTGCAACCACACATTAAAGGCTCAACAACTCACAAGGTTGCTTGTTCTAGCACTTTTCTATGTTCCACAAAATAATTCAAGCAAGTTTAGAAAGAATTTTTCGAATCAAATCAGTGGAACATCCTAAAAAGATATTTTCTTAGAAATTTTTTGTTGTTTTCACCAAATTTATTATCTATATGTGTAAGTATGATGTATTGGATATAATTCAAATTTCCTAGCTCTTTTTTCTTAATTTCCATTATCCAAAAATCATCATGAACATTTAGGAAAGACATGAACTAGGTACTATCTACTATTTACAACTTCCAATCATAATTACTATCTATAGCATATATACCGATCAAAATAAAAATGCAATGCTAGAAATGAAATTAGGAATAAACAAAGATATATACAACCAACATAAGAGAGTGCAGTGCAATAATCAAAACTACTAACAAATATCCACAAGAAAACATAATAACTAAAAACAAAATAGCGTGCAAAGTATTCAGAAAAAGAACTTTATGTCCTAAAGAGTCGCGAATCCTCCCCTACACTTAAGCTTTGCACGGTTCATTGTGCATAGATGATAATCCGAGGAGATAGATTCTAAGGCTCTCCACCTTCCGCTGGCGGATGCGGAGGATCGGGCTACTGGTACACCACCATGTCCAAAGTCGACTCAATGTCTACATCCCTGGCATCCTCCTCCTCCACCAGCTCGGGTGAATCCGTAGGGGTCAGGCCATGATCTCTACCCTCAAGCTTTGCCGTTATCTACTGAAATCGCCGAACATTGCGGCGCTCATTACGGTGGACTTCCTGCAGGAGCTCCTGGACCATCCCATAAAGAGGTTGGTTGGAAGGTGTAGGTGCTGATGATGGTGGTGGTACTGATATTGATGATATTTCTGAAACCTTTCTCTTCTCGGCTGACTCTTCCCACTCCCAAATGAAAGAAACCGGTGATTGCTCTAGATTCTGAACATAATGTCGGTTGGTCTTCTCTCCAGTCTGGCTGCCGTGGCTAATCTCATGACCAGTAAAGGAAAAGGAATATTGAATTTCTGCTTTTGGATCACCTTCCACAGAGGCTCCTTGATAAGTGGTAAGACGGTTATCTTCTTTCCCTCAAGAATAGCACAAACAAGAACAATGAAATGTACATGGATTTGGGTGGCGTGAGTACTAGGCAACAAATAATAAGCAATTATCTGCTACCATATCCTCACCTCAGGAGTCAGATCTGAGCAAGTAATGCTAATGGGGATAGAATTTTCCCCCGTACTATACTCCCATTATGCCTTAGGACGGCCGATCTTCTTTAGCACTGGATCCAATGAAATCTTGTCCTTAATCACATCTGCCTTCATCTTTTGATATGCATCTTGGTTAGGTGGTATATGAGGAATGTGCAGGAGGGCTTCAAATTCCTGAGTTGAGAGTTAAACACCAAACAATTAATTAAAGGAAAGAGAATTCAAATGCTAAAAGACCTCTTGGCAAGGGTTGAGAGTTAAGGTTCTCTATCCTAGTCATTGACCACAAACATGAAAATTGTGAAGAATTAATCCATTTTGTCAATCCTACATCGAGGATAAGTCAAATATGCATAATTGATCTCAATCCACAATTCCTAGCAAACTCACTAATTAACTTAGTGAAAGACTAGCGTTAGTAGAAACCAAACCAACTATCAATCCTAGTCACAATCAACATTGGACATCAATGACTCAAGGTCACCTAAGTCCTCATCCCAAGCCAAGAGTGTCAAAAAATATACTAAAACTAAAAGAAGTATTTTATCAAACACTTGGCATGCATAAAAGAAAAAACATAGTAAATTGTATAAATAGTAAAAACTAACCTACCAATTGCAAAAAAATAATAACAATAACTCAAAAAAATATCAAAGAAACATAAAACATCAAATTGCATTAAAAGGAATCAAAATTAGCAAGTGTTCCTAAATATGAAAGTAACAAAATAAAGAGAGTAACAAGTAAAACTACAAGAACTATGATGCTGGAACAAAAAAATTGTAAATAAAACTAAATTAAGGCAAGAATTAAATTCTAAACTAAGGAGAGAACTAACCCTAAAACCCTAAATTCTAAAGAGAAGAAAAAGTCTCTCTCTCTCTCTAGAAATCTAACCTAAAACATGCTAAAAACTAACTAAAATTTGATGTGCGTATGTCTTGGAATGTTGTCCCTTTGATAGAGCTTCCAATTCAGCTTCAAGGTCTCTAAAATTGGGCCAAAAGGCCCTCAAAACTGTAAGCCATGTGACTTTTTAATTGAGTTATGCGTCAAAACTTGTGTGTACGCATAGGTTGTGTGCTTACGCACACTGGTTGAATCTTCACTTGTGCGTACGACAGGAAGGTGTGCATAAGCACACAATAGTGTCTCCTTCTCCTTTGTTTCTTAATGTAATCTCACTTTGAATCGGGCCCAAGTTGGGCCCAAGCCCAACATATATAAAGAGAGGTGAGGATTTCAAAACACTATTCACAATCACCTTCATTTGATCGTATCTTGAGCTATAGTGCTCTGATTTGTGTGCCGTTTGCTACTACACAAAACTCTTGCCGATTTCGTCTCTTCTAGCTAGGTATTTTGGTAAGCTTTTTGAAAATCCTTGCCCAGTTCTCAATCTTTAAGAACTTCAAAAATTTGGCTTTAGTTGTTGAGTGATTTTTGTGATTTTAGGTGTTTAGGTACACTCTAGCACTTGATTTGTGTTGGGTTTTATCCCAATCAATGTTAGGTAAGGTAAGCTTATTCTTAACCCTTATAAATTATATATTTAGAAATTCTAGGTATTGATTTTTATGAATTAATTGTGTATAGCTTGATAATTATGATATTGGAAGCAATTGGAGTTGAGTTGGTGGCTTGGTTGAGTTTGGTTGTGATCAATTGGTGAGTTTTGTGCATATTGAGAATCGGTCAAGATATGATTTTGGTTTTCTCTATGTAATATGTAATGTTTCGTGAAACATAGGCCAGTGGACCTTAGGATAAGTGTGAATTGTTGATGATGTATGATGATTATTGATGTTTGTGATTACTTGATGAATTATGATGATGAATATTGATAATGATGATTAGTATTGATTGTGTGGTTGATGTTGAAAAAGATTAGAGGTGGTGGTGAGTTTCATGATGATTGAATTAGAAAAGAATGATTTTGATGAATTTAATTAGTAGTAAAGAGGTTTCATGGTGATGAAATTGATAGGAAATCTAAGGAAAATTGTGAAATTGAAATAGTATTTGATAGCGAATAAATGAGGGGTAGTTGAGAAACGCTTGGTATGATGTTTAAGTATGTTTTAAGTTGGTTTGGTTTTAGGAGTTTTGGAAAAACTAGAGAATCGTCGCTTTTGGTAAAAATCTATTTTTGATGAATTTTGGCAGATCATAACTTGAGCCTCAGTTTTTAAAATTGATTGAATTTTGTATTATATTGAAGATGATCTAAAGAACTTTAAAATGATATAAAGTTTGAGGAAAACAAAGTTTTGTAGAGGAAGTTATGAACATCATAAGTTTGGTGCAAAAATCTGAAATTATGCAGGTTTTAAATTTTTCCAAGTCTGCTAAGGCTCGCGTATGCGGCACACTCACGTGTACACAGGTAATGACTTCTGTCCAGCACTTCCACGTACGCAATGTGTGAACGCGTATGCAGCATGGTCCAATTTTACTTGGATGCGTATGCTGGCACTGCATGCGTATGCGGATACCCAAATTTCAAGGCATGTGTATGCGAGACTCCTATTTTGCTGAAAAATTGATTTCTTCACTTTCCAAGAATCCTCTAGTCTTCCAAACTTCTTTATCTATTGTTTAAAATTTCTAACTAGTAATTGACACTTGAGACTAATGAGAAAGAGTTAGATGGCTTAAATTAGATACAGATAGTTAAATCTTAGAAGACGGAGACTTAGGCGTAGTATGAATTAGTCTGAGTGAGTTGGTGGAGGTTCTTTGATATTGAATGGAGGACACATGATGCGATGATGATCTTATTTTGAGATTGAGAACATTGAGGCATGAATGCCAAGCATGATGAGACTCAGAATGAGCCGAGAGATTTTTTCTATGGATCATTAAACTATTTTTGAATAATATTGATGAATGTAGGTATAAGGCTGGGTTCATCCCGCTTATGATGAGTTGTAGGTGTAAGGCGTGGGGTTCGTCCCTCTTATCCTGAGGTGTGAGGGATGTGGTAGAAGTCCCGCTCACATACTTTTGGTCATAAGAGTGGTCGAGCACTATATCTCAGGAAAAGTGAGACGGACACTATATCCTAGGGGGTTCCTATTTATAAATGTGACCAAAAGCGACATTCCCATGGGAATGTGTCGGATTGGTAGTTGAACCGATAATGTGATATCACAGCTAATAGAACAAGCATTCATCATATGTATTTTCTATGTGTTTGATTGCTTTGTCTACTTGAATCCTATGCCTAATTGTATAACATGCTTAACTGCTTCTTGATTTACCTGCCATATATGGACATTACTTGTGTAATACTTGTATGCAATTACTTGTGTTTCCTATTAGAATTTGGGAGGTTCGGTAGTGGTGGCGATGGCATCACGTGGAGGTTAGGCTTGTGAAGGCAGTGGGATAGCGGTGTTGGTTTAGTTAGAAATTCCCTAAGTTAGATTACCCTTATTTCATTATGGTTTCAAGTTATGGTTTTAAATTTAGCATTGGTTTAAGTTTGAATCTTAAGTTTGATGTGAAGTTCTAGGATTGCCTTGGGCATCTCGGAACCTTATATCTTACATTACTGGACATTGTTACCATACTGAGAACCTCCGGGTCTCATACTATATATTGTTGTTTTTCAGATGCAGGTCGTAACCCACCTCGGTAAGTTGCGAGATGCTGATGGAGTGGAGGATCTTTTATTACCTGTTGTATTTTGGATTATGTTGTTATAGACTCTCTCTCACTTTTGTATCTTTGTTGCCTTAGAGGCTTGGCTTTGAGAGATAAGTTATATAAGCTGTTTTAACTCAAAAACTCGGTATCGTCTGCATGTAACTAGTCGGTCTAAACTCTGTGGGATATGGCTAGAGTTCTTATGACTATCATACTTATATATATCTTGATTATTATTGTATTATGTCTTATGTGTATATTGTGCCTTTACACTTCTAGTTATCGTGTGAACACTTTGCGCTTTTTTATTCCTATTTTGAGTTGAAATTCTTCATCGGGCTTCTCGTATTATCATTCCTTTCTATTTATATATTATCGTATAAGCCTTAGAACTGTCATGGAACTTTGTTATCCTTTGCTTTATAGCATGAGGTAAGGTTTAGCATAATTAAGGTGTTATATTTAATGGTATTAGAGCGGTTTGTCCTTGTGAGCCTGAGGGATGGACCAATTGTGCTTCATTACACACTCTGTGTCTTTTTCTTTCATGTTGTTTAGGCTATCTGCTTGATATTGCATAGCATACATGTTTATGAGTATCTTTTGGGATAATTAAAGCACTAAGCTTGAGATACTGACAGTGATTACCTTGATATCGATTGTTTGGTGCAGATAGGAACCCTAATGGCTACTTGCAGATGAGGTCATATGTGTACATGAAGAGACAATGAGGGTAATGAACCTGTTAATGAACATGCCGAGTTCATGGCGGTGATGGCCAATCTAGAAAATACCATGTAAGAAAATGCTGACGCGACTATGTAAACTGTGGAGAGATTGGGGCAACGAGCTAGAAATAAAAACAGAAATGATAATGGAGAAAGGATACGGTAACAACTTGGGAGGTACTCTGATGACCTTGTTTTCAGTTCTAAAGGTTCATCCACCAACTTTTAGAGGGTCAACCAACTCTACTGAATCGTACAATTGGTTCCAGGCCATGGAGCGTGCTCTGCAGGCTCAACATGTTCTGAACAATCAATTTGTGGAGTTTGCGGCGTACCAACTTCTAGGAGAAGCTCAACATTGGTGGCAAGAAAAATGCCGATTACTACAACTTCAGAACGCCGACATTCCTTGGGATGTGTTTCAAACGGCTTTCTATAAGAAATACTTTTCTAAATCCGTAAGAGAGGCTAGGGAGTTAGAGCTTATGCAGTTAAAGCAAGGCTCATTGTCCATGGCTGATTTCACTAGTAGGTTTGAGGAACTTTATAGGTTTTCTAAGATATGTCAAGGTGCTCCTGAGTCCTATGAGAATTAAAAATGTATAAAATACCAAGGAGGTTTGAGGGAAAATATCATGACTGCTGTGGCTCCTTTAGAGATTGATAAACCCCAATTTTAGGGTTTATATTGTGTTGAATTTAGTGAATTTTATCAACTTATCTCACATTTATTCAATGAAATATCATGATTTTGTGAATCTCTCCTAAATTTCACTTAAGATTGAAAATATACTTTTTAGACTCTTAATTTGCTAAATTTAATTCACTTTAATTCCATTCGATGCCTTGATGTATTTGTTAAGTGATTTCATGTTTAGAGGGCAAAGATTGGATTGAAGAAATAAAGAAAAAGCATGTAAAAGTGAAGAATTCATCAAGAAATGAAGTTCTGGAAATCTATTGATTGTGCGTACGCGTGATTTACTTTCTTGTCATTTAAATTTTTGCCTTTTATCATCAACCCCCTTGATCTCATAACCAATAATTGAGTATTCAATTGTAATTCCTAGGGAGAATGACCCGTTATTCTACTCCCGATTATTTTGATTTGAATTGGGTTGAACTTGTGACAAACAAAACTAAACTTAGACGAAGAATCCACTGTTGGTCTAGACTATGCTTACAACAAAGAAATTCTTTTTATTGAGAAATTCTAGGCCGACATAAATTCTTCCATCAAGTTTTTGGCACCATTGCCGGGAAATTGCAATGTGCTTGTTCTTAGTTATTGTATGTATGTGAATATTGTGAATATATTTGCTTTTAGTTTCTTTGCTAGTTTATGCTAGTTGTAGGACTTTGCTTTTCTTTGTTTCTTATTAATTTTTGTCTTTATTTTCTTTTTTCACTATGAATTCTCACTCATTATTTGGCTATGAGTTTGGTTCTAACTATATTGTAGGAAATGGAAATCTCAATGAGGGTTTACATCAAGGATTGGAAAATCAAGATGGGAAGAACCTTAAGCATACGGACAATCTTCATGGCAACAACCTCCTCCAGCATGCTATGAGCATAATCCAACTCCTAATACATACAAATTTAATAGATATGGTGGACCTCCTTGTAGTTGTCAACCACAACCACCATATGCATATGAACCCCCTCCTCAACATTGTTATCAACCTTACTCGCAAGCCCCATACCACGCCATTCACCTCCATATGATCCTAACCCATATCCGCTATACCAACAACCATATGAACCATACTTAGAGCCACCACCATTCCAACACCAATACTCCCAGGAACCATCACTTCTATATACAACACCTCAATACTCTCACCAAGATGAACCACCTTCTAACTATGACATCTTTCTCCTAAACTATGAGCCCTTTTTTTTACTATCTTCTTCACTGAATGAAGGTCTCCAACCTTTAATGCAAGAACAAAGAGATCTTTACTCTCTTCTCCAAATGCAAGAAGAAGAGCAAAGAGAGCTAGAGACCATAGTGGCTACCATGAATAAAACTGTTAAATACATAGTCTCCCATCTACGCTCATGCAATCAAGATACTCCCGTTGATGAATGTAAAAAATTTACCGAAGAGCGTAGTAAGGAGAAGAGCTTGGAAGACGATCTTGAGCCTCAAGAGAAAGAAGAGGAAAAGAGGCACAAATTGCCAAAAGTGAAAGATATTAAGATCCTTTAATTTGAAGGAGTGGTTGGAGAATTTGGAGAGGTTGATCAATAAATGGATTCAATCATTGATGAGTTTTTATCTACACTAACTAATCACCCCAATGATTTTGTTGAACCCTCTCCTATTGGACATGAAATAGAGGTCAAGGAGAAATGTGCACAACCTCCAAGACCCTTTGTAATCAATGAGAAAGGATTAGGAGAAGTTGTCATGCAAGAGGAGGAAAGTGGAAAGGCTTGTCTAGAGGTGAAAGTTATCAAAGAAGAGCGCAAGAAACTGAAGCGAGTGAAAATTTCTTTGTCAAGACCGTTAGAAGCATCTCTCCCTAGGTCACCACCATCCATTATATCATTTAAGTGGGTAAAATTTATTTCTCTTAGCTTTCTTATTCCGCTTGAATATGATTTACTAGAAACGGATGGTCAACTTAGGACTTTTTGTGGATTGAAGAGTAAAAGGGAGATGATTAGTGGTTGGCATTATAAATCAAGGCTCATTAAGGTTGAAGCATCAAGGTCTAAGTGCAAAGATTGGTATAGTTCACAATTGATTAGGTCTAGGAGGCTGATTCGGTGTGTGAACGAGAATTCTGCTTACTTACCACCCGAATAGAATTTTAATGATCAACAAGATGACGGGTGTAAAAACAAGGGTTAGGTGCCCAAAATTCACTTCAACAATAAAAAATTTTGGGGTCTTGTCACTTGTTTAAATTTTCTTGAAAGCTTTGTGTACATAATTTGGGATCCTGGTGGACATTGGATATGCTAACATTGGTGGGAATTCAAGGAAGAATTCAAGCATAAACCACCATAGCAATGGCATGCCCAATTGTCCAACTTAAGGACAATAAATAAAAGTGATAGATGGGAGACACTCTACCATGGTAACATCTTTTCACTTTCCTCTTTTGATATATTGGTAAATAACTTTAAATTCCATGTTCTTTTAGTTTTGTTAAGTTTATTTGATAGTTTAGTATGTTTAATAAGGTTTAGTAGTGTTTTGGTAACTTTTTGGGTGTTTAGATTGCTCATTAAAAAAAATCTCACGCGTACGTGTGACCTCCCATCCTGAAGAGAATCGTGACCGTGCCAAGATCATGCGGGTATTGTGCCGCCGCACGGCCTGGACAGAGAGTTATGTGAGAACTGTGTGGAAACTGTGCGTTTAGCACAATTCCAACTCGCGCGTACTCATGGCTTCTGCGTACACGCCACCTTCTGTTTTCCCATGTCACACGTACGCATGACCCCCTTGTTCACATACTCTTCTTTTCTCCTCTTCTCTCTATTTTTTTTCTTTTCTCTTCTCTTCTCTTCTCTTCTCTCCCACTTCATTGTCATTCACCATCTACCACCATCTCTATTAATTAGTTAGTTAGTTAGTTAGTCAGTTTTGTTTTAGTAGATTAGGTGGTTAGGATAGTTTAGATTTTGGTGATAAGTGTTGGATTGTTAATTTGATTTGCCAATTTTGTTGAGATATTGCTGCTAATTACTGACTTGATGCTATTTTAGAATCATTGTTATGAATATGTATTGTTGAATTTCTTTATTGAGGTTATATTTTGTTGCTTGGTATTGAATTTTTTATGCTTAGTATTTGTGCATACCAAGTACTCATAACATTGCCTTTGAGAATGTTTTTGGATTTCTAAATTACATGTTTTGGCCACCATGTAATTTAAATTCTTTAACTATGATGAGGTAATTATATGTAGTTGATGCATTTTTTTTGCTAGGTGATGGTTGTTTATGATTGATTTTTATTTACGTCACCTAGTTCATGCATTGAGATTGAGGAATTGTGAAATTGGATCGTAAGCTTACCTAGTGACATCTTTTTGAGCTTTCTAAGTTTTGTGGACCATGCTTGCTATGTGATAGATTTCAACTTCTATCTTTATTTTTCTAAGTTGCATAGCACCCATGTTCCACCTTCTATGTCAATTAGGTGATGCAAACTGAACTTCAAAGTGTATCATTGATAATGTGTGAATTTCATATTTCATTTAGTCCATTAAGTTCTCTTACACATCAACCAATTTCATTCATTATCCAATTCACAATTACTCAATTATTGCTTGAATGCTTTTATGCTCCTTTAGTACTTGTTTGTTTATCTTAACCTACAAGTTTCCTTTAAAGTATCTCAAGCACAGTAGAATGAGTGAAGTGCATGCTTCTTTTGTGTCATTGTGACATAGCTTTCAATGCTTGTGTATGTTCTAAACCGCGCGCAAACTTAGAATTCACACACTTGTTTTCATCAATGTCACACATTAATTCACTCACTTCATTTTAGTGATCATCACCTTATTCCAACAATCTATGCTTTCTTACTTTTGCATCTACTCGTCTCACTATCATGTTTTCTATCTTTCAAGATGATTCACCGTAAGCAAAAAAGAAAGCAGATGAAAGAACATACAACAACCGGTTGATCCACCAGCTGAAGGTGGCAATCCGTGTAGTCATCGTACCCCCTTACTCATCTTTGAATGCACCAAAGACGGTGCAAACTTTTAAATGTGGGAAGGTTGTCTGACCAATCGGCCAATCTTGGGTGAAAAAAATTCTAATCCCAACACTTTCATATTTCAAAATTTTTTATTGGTATTACCATGTCTTTTAGAATTTTTAGTTGCATTTTCTTGGTTTGCATATATATAATAAGCTTAGTTAAAATAATAAAATTTTTCAAGGAATTTATCTATAGGGCATTCCAAAAAAATTGATTTGAGTTGATATTTTTTTCATTGAAACTTGCTTAAAATATATTGTGAAACATGATTTTTGAGCTAAGAATACATAAGTTTGTGAGTTTTGAGCCTAATTCTGTGGTTACATCATATTAACCACTAAGTGTATTATTCTCTTTCTATGATTGTAATCTTTGATTTGTTTGATTCTTTATATCCATTATTTTGTGTATGAGTGTATTTATGTGATTGAGGCCCTTATTTCAATTGAACTCACTTACCCAAATGGCCTTACCCTTTTATCCACATTTGTTAACCAATTTTGAGCCTATTTAATCCCTTTTGTTCTTAATTTTAGCACATCACTATTCCTAAGTGAAAAATAATAAATGTCCTTAATTTGGATCTTTGATTAGTTTAGGCTATTGAGAGTGTGTATCATTTAAGTGTGAAGTTTGGAAACATTGGTTGAGATAAAAGTGTATCTTTGAGTTTTCATTAAAAATCTTGAAAGTTGGGAACATACTCAAGCATTGAATGTTGAACCATATGCATTAATATTTTTGTATATCTTATGTTATTGAAAGAAAAAAGAATAAAAAAATAATATAAAAAGAAGAAAAAAAAAGAGAAAAAGTAAAGCAATAAAAATAGAACAAAATGCCTCAAGAAAAGTAATAAGAATAATGCATATGGGGTGTGATTTGAAAAGATTGCATGAGTGTGTGAAAAAGTAAAAAATGGGTAGTTAGGTTTGCATCTAAATTATATAGGTTGTTATATGTGTTAGGTGAGAGTTTAAGTTAATGAAAGATTCAAATTTCAAGCTCACTTGACCATATACATACTTACCTTTACCTTAGTCCCATTACAACCTTTGAAAAGTCCTCATGATATTTGTATGCATGCATTGAATAATTGCTTATTGTTAGATGAAAGACAAATTTTAGAAAGCATTATTAGAGGAGAATTGAGTGAATCAACCCTATACACATGAGCGATTAGAGAGTATACACATCCGGTGAGGGGTTCGATTGCTCAATTTTATGTTTCCACCTATGATTATCTCTTATCTTACAAGTTTGTAAATTATTTTCTATTACTCAATTCAAGTATGGATTTGACTTGGTTGTGATTGCTTTAGCCCTTATGTTTATACATGCTTTCTTGGAATTTGAATTAGTTTGACCAAGTAGATACATATAGGTAGTTAGATAGTATTAGATAATATAGTTGCATGCATATAGATAGAGTGCATATAGATAGTTTACATTGAATAAATGTTGATACCCCTTTCTTGTCTTTCTTGAGTTTAGCATGAAGACATGCTATTGTTTAAGTGTGGGGAGGTTGATAAACCTTAATTTTAGGGTTTATCTTGTGTTGAATTTAGTGAATTTTATCAACTTATCTCACATTTCTTCAATGAAATAGCATGATTTTGTGAATTTCTCCTAAATTGTACTTAAGATTGAAAATATACTTTTTAGACTCTTAATTTGCTAAATTTAATTCACTTTAATTCCATTCGATGTCTTGATATGTTTGTTAAGTGATTTTAGTCTTAGAGGGCAAAGATTGGATTGAAGAAATGAAGAAAAAGCATATAAAAGTGGAGAATTCATGAAGAAATGAAGTTTTGGAAATTTGGTGATTGCGCATACGCGTGACCTGAAATTTCGCCATGTGTTGCGTACGCGTAACCTTGCACGTATGCGTGATACGAAGCATGTGACTCACTTAAAGAAAATGTGGCTGGAAATTTCTAGACCTCTTCAAGCCCAAATCTAAATCATTTCTGAAGTATTTGAGACCAAATTCAAGAAAGAACAAAGCGGGGAGCAATTAGTGTAGCTTAGTAACCATGCTTTAGGTTATTTTCTAGAGAGGAAAACTCTCTCTTCTCTCTATAATTAGGATAAATTTAGGTTAATCTCTCTTAGATTTAGGTTTTAATTCTTGCTTTGATCTAGCTTCATTTACTTTTCCTTGTTCAATTGCCTTAATTCTCTTAGTTCTTCTTGTTAATTTCTCTTTTATGTCACTTTTAGTTTATGAACACTCTTGTTACTTTTGATTCTTTTAATGCAATTTGATGTTTCTATGTTTATTGTTGCTTAATTGAGTTATTATTATTATTATTATTATTATTATTATTATTATTATTATTATTATTATTATTATTATTATTATTATTATTATTATCATCATCTTGCATTTGGTAGCTTTAGATTTTATTATTATTGAAATTTAATATGCTTTTCTTTTTTTGCACACCAAGTGTTTGATAAAATGCTTGGCTTAGTTTTAGAGTAGATTTTAAGCATTCTTGGCTTGGAAAGTATTCCGAGGGTTACCTAAAACTATAGGTCGATCTCGGTCGAGATCTTCTGTGCTGGTCGGAGCCGACGTGTCCGGTTGGTGTACAGCAGCCGGAGCTGGTGTGTCCGACTTGTGGAACTGAGAATGCTGTTGATCCTTTGTCACCGAAGGGTGGGGGTACTGATATGCGAAATCGTGATCACTACAACTTCGCACAACTAACCAGCAAGTGCACTGGGTCGTCCAAGTAATAAACCTTACGCGAGTAAGGGTCGATCCCACGGAGATTGTTGGTATGAAGCAAGCTATGGTCACCTTGTAAATCTTAGTCAGGCAGACTCAAATGGGTATAGATGATGAATGAAACATAAAGATAAAGATAGAGATACTTATGTATATCATTGGTGAGAATTTCAGATAAGCGTATGAAGATGCTTGGTCCCTTCCGTCTCTCTGCTTTCCTACCGTCTTCATCCAATCCTTCTTACTCCTTTCCATGGCAAGCTTATGCAAGGGTTTCACCGTTGTCAGTGGCTACCTCCCATCCTCTCAGTGGAAATGTTCAACGCACCCTGTCACGGCACGGCTATCCATCTGCCGGTTCTCGATCAGGCCGGAATAGAATCCAGTGATTCTTTTGCGTCTGTCACTAACGCCCCGCCCTCAGGAGTTTGAAGCACGTCACAGTCATTCAATCATTGAATCCTACTCAGAATACCACAGACAAGGTTAGACCTTCCGGATTCTCTTGAATGCCGCCATCAGTTCTTGCCTATACCACGAAGACTCTTATCTCACGGAATGGCTGGCTCGTTTGTCAGGCGAGCACTCGGTTGTCAGGTGATCAACCATGCATCGTGTATCAGGAATCCAAGAGATATTCACCCAATCTAAGGTAGAACGGAGGTGGTTGTCAGTCACACGTTCATAGGTGAGAATGATGATGAGTATCACGGATCATCACATTCATCAAGTTGAAGAACAAGTGATATCTTGGAACAAGAACAAGCGGAATTGAGTAGAAGAACAATAGTAATTGCATTAATACTCGAGATACAGCAGAGCTCCACACCTTAATCTATGGTGTGTAGAAACTCCACCGTTGAAAATACATAAGAACAAGGTCTAGGCATGGTCGTGAGGCCAGCCCCCCAAATGATCTAAGAACTAGATGTCCAAAGATGAAAATACAATAGTAAAAGGTCCTATATATAGAGAACTAGTAGCCTAGGGTGTACAGAGATGAGTAAATGACATAAAAATCCACTTCCGGGCCCACTTGGTGTGTGCTTGGGCTGAGCATTGAAGCATTTTCGTGTAGAGACTCTTCTTGGAGTTAAACGCCAGCTTTTATGCCAGTTTGGGCGTTTAACTCCCACTTTGGTGCCAGTTCCGGCGTTTAACGCTGAGAATTCTGAAGGTGACTTTGAACGCCGGTTTGGGCCATCAAATCTTGGGCAAAGTATGGACTATCATATATTGCTGGAAAGCCCAGGATGTCTACTTTTCAACGCCGTTGAGAACGCGCCAATTGGGTTTCTGTAGCTCCAGAAAATCTACTTCGAGTGCAGGGAGGTCAGAATCCAACAGCATCTGCAGTCCTTTTCAGTCTCTGAATCAGATTTTTGCTCAGGTCCCTCAATTTCAGCCAGAAAATACCTGAAATCACAGAAAAACACACAAACTCATAGTAAAGTCCAGAAAAGTGAATTTTAATTAAAAACTAATAAAAATATACTAAAAACTAACTAAATCCTACTAGAAACATACTAAAAACAATGCCAAAAAGCGTACAAATTATCCGCTCATCACAACACCAAACTTAAATTGTTGCTTGTCCCCAAGCAACTGAAAATCAAATAAGATAAAAAGAAGAGAATATGCAATGAATTCCAAAAACATCTATGAAGATCAATATCAATTAGATGAGCGGGGCTTTTAGCTTTTTGCCTCTGAATAGTTTTGGCATCTCACTCTATCCTTTGAAATTCAGAATGATTGGCTTCTTTAGGAACTCAGAATCCAGATAGTGTCATTGATTCTCCTAGTTAAGTATGATGATTCTTGAACACAGCTACTTATTGAGTCTTGGCCGTGGCCCAAAGCACTCTGTCTTCCAGTATTACCACCGGATACATACATGCCACAGACACATAATTGGGTGAACCTTTTCAGATTGTGACTCAGCTTTGCTAGAGTCCCCAATTAGAGGTGTCCAGGGTTCTTAAGCACACTCTTTTTTGCCTTGGATCACAACTTTATTTCTTTCTTTTTTTCTTTCGTTTTCTCTTTTTTCCCCTTTTTTTTTTTGTATTCACTGCTTTTTCTTGCTTCAAGAATCATTTTTATGATTTTTCAGATCCTCAGTAACATGTCTCCTTTTTCATCATTCTTTCAAGAGCCAATATTCATGAACCACAAATTCAAAAGACATATGCACTGTTTAAGCATACATTCAGAAAACAAAAGTGTTGCCACCACATCAAAATAATTAAACTGTTATAAAATTCAAAATTCATGCAATTCTTCTCTTTTTCAATTAAGAACATTGTTTATTTAAGAAAGGTGATGGATTCATAGGACATTCATAACTTTAAGGCATAGACACTAAGACACTAATGATCATAAGACACAAACATAGATAACCATAAGCATGAAAATTCGAAAAACAGAAAATAAAGAACAAGGAGATTAAAGAACGGGTCCACCTTAGTGATGGCGGCTTGTTCTTCCTCTTGAAGGTCTTATGGAGTGCTTGAGCTCCTCAATGTCTCTTCCTTGTCTTTGTTGCTCCTCTCTCATGATTCTTTGATCTTCTCTAATTTCATGGAGGATGATGGAGTGTTCTTGATGCTCCACCCTTAGTTGTCCCATGTTGGAACTCAATTCTCCTAGGGAGGTGTTTAGTTGCTCCCAATAGTTTTGTGGAGGAAAGTGCATCCCTTGAGGCATCTCAGGGATCTCATGATGAGAGGGGTCTTTTGTTTGCTCCATCCTCTTCTTAGTGATGGGCTTGTCCTCATCAATGGGGATGTCTCCCTCTATGTCAACTCCAACTGAATAACAGAGGTGACAAATGAGGTGAGGAAAGGCTAACCTTGCTAAGGTAGAGGACTTGTCCGCCACCTTATAAAGTTCTTGGGCTATAACCTCATGAACTTCCACTTCTTCTCCAATCATGATGCTATGGATCTTGATGGCTCGGTCTAGAGTAACTTCGGACTGGTTGCTAGTGGGGATGATTGAGCGTTGGATAAACTCCAACCATCCTCTAGCCACAGGCTTGAGGTCATGCCTTCTTAATTGAACCGGCTTCCCTCTTGAATCTCTCTTCCATTGGGCGCCCTCTTCACAGATGTCAGTGAGGACTTGGTCCAACCTTTGATCAAAGTTGACCCTTCTAGTGTAAGGATGTTCATCTCCTTGCATCATAGGCAAGTTGAATGCCAACCTCACATTTTCCGGACTAAAATCCAAGTATTTCCCCCGAACCATAGTAAGCCAATTCTTTGGATCCGGGTTCACACTTTGATCATGGTTCTTGGTGATCCATGCATTGGCATAGAACTCTTGAACCATTAAGATTCCGACTTGTTGAATAGGGTTGGTAAGAACTTCCCAACCTCTTCTTCGGATCTCATGTCGGATCTCCGGATATTCACTCTTTTTGAGTGAAAAAGGGACCTCGGGGATCACCTTCTTCAAGGCCACAACTTCATAGAAGTGGTCTTGATGCACCCTTGAGATGAATCTTTCCATCTCCCATGACTCGGAGGTGGAAGCTTTTGCCTTCCCTTTCCTCTTTCTAGAGGTTTCTCCGGCCTTGGATGCCATAAATGGTTATGGAAAAACAAAAAGCAACGCTTTTACCACACCAAACTTAAAAGGTTTGCTCGTCCTCGAGCAAAAGAAGAAAGAAGAGAGTAGAAGAAGAAAAAATGAGGAAAAAGTGAATGGCTTTTGTGTTCGGCCAAAGAGGGGGAGAAGTGGTGTTTAGGTTGTGTGAAAATGAAGGTGTGAAGAAGGGTTTATATAGGAGATGGGGGGCTCATGGTTCGGTCATGTATGGGTGAGTTTGGGAGGGAAAGTGGTTTGAATTTGAAGGGTGAGGTAGGTGGGGTTTTTATGAATGATGGATGTGAGTGGTGAAGAGAAAGATGGGATTTGATAGGTGAAGGGTTTTTGGGGAGGAGGTATTGAGGTGATTGGTGAATGGGTGAAGAAGAGAGAGAGTGGTGGGGTTGGTGGGGATCCTGTGGGGTCCACAGATCCTGAGGTGTCAAGGAAAAGTCATCCCTGTACCAAATGGCATGCAAAATCACGTTTTGAGCCAATTCTGGCGTTAAACGCCGGGCTGGTGCCCCTTTCTGGCGTTAAACGCCGGGCTGGTGCCCCTTTCTGGCGTTTAACGCCAGGTTCTTGCCCTTTCCTGGCGTTTAACGCCAGTCTGGTGCCCCTTTCTGGCGTTAAACGCCCAGAATGGTGCCAGACTAGGCGTTAAACGCCCAACTGCTAGCCTCACTGGCGTTTAAACGCCAGCAAGTTCTCCTCCAGGGTGTGCTATTTTTCTTTCTGTTTTTCTTTCTGTTTTTGCTTTTTCAATTGATTTTGTGACTTCTCATGATCATCAACCTACAGAAAACATAAAATAACAAAGGAAAATAGATTAAATATAACATTGGGTTGCCTCCCAACAAGCGCTTCTTTAATGTCAGTAGCTTGACAGTGGGCTCTCATGGAGCCTCACAAATGCTCAGAGCAATGTTGGAACCTCCCAACACCAAACTTAGAGTTTGAATGTGGGGGTTCAACACCAAACTTAGAGTTTGGTTGTGGCCTCCCAACACCAAACTTAGAGTTTGACTGTGGGGGCTCTGTTTGTCTCTGATTTGAGAAAAGCTCTTCATGCTTTCTCTCCATGGTGACAGAGGGATATCCTTGAGCCTTAAACACAAAGGATTCTTCATTCACTTGAATGATCAGTTCACCTCCATCAACATCAATCACAACCTTTGCTGTGGCTAGGAAGGGTCTGCCAAGGATGATGGATTCATCCTTGTACTTCCCAGTCTCTAGGACTATGAAATCAGTAGGGATGTAATGGTCTTCAATCTTTACCAAAACATCCTCTACAAGTCCATAACTTGTTTTCTTGAATTGTCTGCCATCTCTAGTGAGATTCTTGCAGCTTGTACCTCAAAGATCCCTAGCTTCTCCATTACAGAGAGAGGCATGAGGTTTACACTTGACCCTAAGTCACACAGAGCCTTTTTGAAGGTCATGGTGCCTATGGTACAAGGTATTGAGAACTTCCCAGGGTCTTGTCTCTTTTGAGGTAATTTCTGCCTAGATAAGTCATCCAGTTCTTTGGTGAGCAAAGGGGGTTCATCCTCCCAAGTCTCATTTCCAAATAACTTGTCATTTAGCTTCATGATTTCTCCAAGGTATTTAGCAACTTGCTCTTCAGTGACATAATCATCCTCTTCAGAGGAGGAATACTTATCAGAGCTCATGAATGGCAGAAGTAAGTCCAATGGAATCTCTATGGTCTCATTTTGAGCCTCAGATTCCCATGGTTCCTCATTAGGGAACTCATTGGAGGTCAGTGCACGCCCATTGAGGTCTTCCTCAGTGGCGTTCACTTCCTCTCCTTCCTCTCCAAATTCGGCCATGTTGATGGCCTTGCACTTTCCTTTTGGATTTTCTTCTGTATTGCTTGGAAGAGTACTAGGAGGGAGTTCAGTAATTTTCTTGCTCAGCTGCCCCACTTGTGCCTCCAAGTTCCTAATGGAGGACCTTGTTTCAATCATGAAACTTTGAGTGGTTTTGATTAGATCAGAGACCATGGTTGCTAAGTCAGAGGTATTCTGCTTAGAACTCTCTGTCTGTTGCTGAAAAGATGATGGAAAAGGCTTGCCATTGCTAAACCTGTTTCTTCCACCATTTTTGTTGTTGAAACCTTGTTGAGGTCTCTGTTGATCCTTCCATGAGAAATTTGGGTGATTTCTCCATGAAGAATTATAGGTGTTTCCATAGGGTTCTCCCATGTAATTCACCTCTTCCATTGAAGGGTCCTCAGGATCATAAGCTTCTTCTTCAGATGAAGCATCCTTAGTACTGCTTGGTGCATTTTGCGTTCCAGACAGACTTTGAGAAATCGAATTGACTTGTTGAGTCAATATCTTGTTCTGAGCCAATATGGCGTTCAGAGTGTCAATCTCAAGAACTCCTTTCTTCTGACTTGTCCCATTGTTCACAGGATTCCTTTCAGAAGTGTACATGAATTGGTTATTTGCAACCATTTCAATTAGCTCTTGAGCTTCTGTAGGCGTCTTCTTTAAATGAAGAGATCCTCCAGCAGAGCTATCCAAAGACATCTTGGATAGTTCAGAGAGACCATCATAGAAAATACCTATGATGCTCCATTCAGAAAGCATATCAGAGGGACGCTTTCTGATCAATTGTTTGTATCTTTCCCAAGCTTCATAGAGGGATTCTCCTTCCTTCTGTCTGAAGGTTTGGACTTCCACTCTAAGCTTACTCAATTTTTGAGGTGGAAAGAACTTTGCCAAGAAGGCATTGACTAGCTTTTCCCAAGAGTTCAGGCTGTCTTTAGGTTGTAAGTCCAACCATATTCTAGCTCTGTCTCTTACAGCAAAAGGGAATAGCATAAGTCTGTAGACCTCAGGGTCAACCCCATTAGTCTTGACAGTGTCACAGATTTGCAAGAATTCAGCTAAGAACTGATGAGGATCTTCCAATGGAAGTCCATGGAACTTGCAATTCTGTTGCATTAGAGAAACTAATTGAGGCTTAAGCTCAAAGTTGTTTGCTCCAATGGCAGGGATAGAGATGCTTCTCCCATAGAAGTCGGGAGTATGTGCAGTAAAGTCACCCAGCACCTTCCTTACATTGTTGGCATTGTTGTTGTTTTCGGCTGCCATGGGTTCTTCTTCTTTGAAGATTTCTGTTAGGTCCTCTACAGAAAGTTGTGCCTTAGCTTCTCTTAGCTTTCGCTTCAAGGTCCTTTCAGGTTCAGGGTCAGCTTCAACAAGAATGCCTTTGTCTTTGTTCCTGCTGATATGAAAGAGAAGAGAACAAGAAAATATGGAATCCTCTATGTCACAGTATAGAGATTCCTTGAGGTGTCAGAGGAAAAGAAAAATAGAAGGCAGAAGTAGAAAATTCGAACTTATCAAAGAGGATGGAGTTCGAATTTTGCATTAAGGGATAGTGTTAGTCCATAAATAGAAGGATGTAAGAAGAAGGGAAGTAATTTTCGAAAATTAAGTAAAAGATTTTAAAAACATTTTGAAAAACACTAATTGATTTTCGAAAACCAAGAGTGGGAAAGAGATCAAGTGATTTTTGAAAAAGATTTTGAAATTAGAAATCAAAAAGATTTGATTGAAAACTATTTTGAAAAAGATGTGGTTAAGAAGATATGATTGGTTTTTAAAAAGATGTGATTGAGAAGATATGATTTGAAAAACATTTTAAAAAGATTTGATTTTAAAAATTAATGACATGGTTAACAAGAAAAGATATGATTCAAACATAAAACCTTTCTCAACAGAAAAGGTAACATAATTGAAATGTTGAATCAAATCATTAATTGTTAGCAAGTATCTTTGAAAATAGAAAGAAATTGATTTTGAAAAAGATTTGATTGAAAATATATGATTTGAAAAAGATTTGATTTTGAAAAGATTTTGAAAACTAAAAAAATTGATTTGAAAGCAAAATCCTCCCTCTTGTGCCATCCTGGCGTTAAACGCCCAGAATGGTGCACATTCTGGCGTTTAACGTGTAACACCCTACCATACAGAGTCTTATGCTTAAGTCATAATTCAGAGATGGCAAGGTATTACGACCTCTAAAATAAAAATTTAGTACGTATAGTAGTATGAATGATTGATTATAACTAGGAGCCTGTGTAGAAAAAGGGGTAAACAAAAATCGCAACTCAAAAGCGCAACACTCCGATCGATAACGTAACGAGCAAAGATAAACCAACGCGAGATTATATATATACAAAGGAGTGTCAAAAACAGGAATATCAAGACTCAAGATCCGGCTGCGAAGATAACCGGTCCGAGCATAGCAATATATACATATGATAAAATAAGGAAAACCCCAAAGGAAACCCAAAGGGACACAAATACATAAAACCTATTCTCCAAAATCTCCCATAAGAGGAGTCATCACAGTTTGTATTATTTAATGGAGATAAAAGTATCTAAGCCAAAACATATAAACTAAACAGAGTCCCCAAGAACAAGGAATCTTCGCAAATCTAGAAGTCTCCAGCATGCCTCAGCGGGAAACCTCACGTCCTGCATCTGAAAACCACAAAATCCGCATGGGTGAGAACTAGAGGTCCCCAGCATGGTAACAGCTTCCACATATATAATACATAATAATAGAGGAAAGCCAAAGGCAATCCTAGAACTCCCTCCAAGAATATCAAAGCGTATAAACAAGCTAAATGATGAGCGGATGATTTGTATGCTTTTTGGCATTGTTTTTAGTATGTTTTTGATATGATCTAGTTAGTTTTTAGTATATTTTTATTAGTTTTTAGTTAAAATTCACTTTTCTGGACTTTACTATGAGTTTGTGTGTTTTTCTGTGATTTCAGGTATTTTCTGGCTGAAATTGAGGGACCTGAGCAAAAATCTGATCCAGAGACCAAAAAGGACTGCAGATGCTGTTGGATTCTGACCTCCCTGCACTCGAAGCGGATTTTCTGGAGCTACAGAAGCCCAATTGGCGCGCTCTCAACGGCGTTGGAAAGTAGACATCCTGGGCTTTCCAGCAATATATGATAGTCCATACTTTGCCCAAGATTTGATGGCCCAAACCGGCGTTCAAAGTCACCTCAAGAAATCCCAGCGTTAAACGCTGGAACTGGCACCCAAATGGGAGTTAAACGCCCAAACTGGCACCAAAGCTGGCGTTTAACTCCAAGAGAGTCTCTACACGAAATTTGCTTCATTGCTCAGCCCAAGCACACACCAAGTGGGCCCGGAAGAGGATTTTTATGTCATTTACTCATTTCAGTACACCTTAGGCTACTAGTTTTCTATAAGTAGGACCTTTTACTATTGTATTTATCATCTGGGGATTATTTTAGATCCTTTGATCATTGGGAGGCTGGCCTCACGGCCATGCCTAGACCTTATGCTTATGTATTTTCAACGGTGGAGTTTCTACACACCATAGATTAAGGTGTGGAGCTCTGCTGTACCTCGAGTATTAATGCAATTACTATAGTTCTTCTATTCAATTCCGCTTGTTCTTTTACCAAGATATCACTTGTTCTTCAACTTGATGAAGGTGATGATTGACACTCATCATCATTCTCACCTATGAACAAGGTGACTGACAACCACTCTTGTTCTACAAGCATTTGAGGCTTAGTGAATATCTCTTGGATTCCGGATTGCACGATGCATGGTTGATCGCCTGACAACCGAGTGCTCGCCTGACAAACGAGCCAGCCATTCTGTGAGATCAGAGTCTTCGTGGTATAGGCAAGAACTGATGGCAGCATTCAAGAGAATCCGGAAGGTCTAACCTTGTCTGTGGTATTCTGAGTAGGATTCAATGATTGAATGACTGTGACGTGCTTCAAACCTGTAACCTACTGGGCGTTAGTGACAGACGCAAAAGAGTTATTCTATTCCGGTAGGGGAGGGAACCAAACCGGTGATTGGCAGCACTGTGACAGAGTGTGTGCATTAGCTTTCACTGCGCGGATGGGAGGTAGTTGCTGACAACAGTGAAACCTTACACGAGCTTGCCATGGAAAGGAGTAAGAAAGGATTGGATGAAGGCATTAGGAAAGCAGAGAGACGGAAGGGAAGGCATCTTCATGCACTTGTCTGAAGCTCTTACACCAATGAATTACATAAGTATCTCTATCCTTATCTTTTATGTTATTTTCGTTCATCACCATATACATCTGAGTTTGCCTGACTAAGATTTACAAGATGACCATAGCTTGCTTCAATGCTAACAATCTCCGTGGGATCGACCCTTACTCACGTAAGGTTTATTACTTGGACGACCCAGTGCACTTGCTGGTTAGTTGTGCGAAGTTGTGTAATGCCATGGTATTGAGCCACCAAGTTCTTGGAGCCATTACCGGGGATTATTTGAGTTGTGAAAAAGTATTGTTCACAATTTCGCGCACCAAGTTTTTGGCGCCGTTGCCGGGGATTGTTCAAGTTTTGAGCAAGCTTTTGGTAACATCAGTGCCAAGATCCGGCAACAACATCAATTTTTGGTGTTATTGCCCGGGATTGTTTAGGCTGGACAACTGACGGTTCATCTTGTTGCTTAGATTAGGTATTATTTTTTTTTTTCGAAATTCTTGAAGATGAATTCTAGAGTTTCATGATGATTTGTTGAAATCTGGCTGGCTGAGAAGCCATGTCTAATCTCATTGGACCGAGGTTTCAACTTATCACCACAAGAACTTGTTGATTTCTTATCAGTCTTGCTTTTGGAGCAGTGATTTGCTAAGGCTGGCTGGCCTCTGGCCATGTCTAGTGTTTTGGACCGAAGCTTTCTTTGAAAGCTTGGCTGGCTGTGAAGCCATGTCTAATTCCTGGACCGGAGTCTTAGACTAGCATTGCACTGATTCCTGGAATTCTCATTAAGAATTTTGATACCTTTTCCCATTTAATTTTCGAAAAACACAAAAAAAAAAATTTACAAAATCATAAAAAGACAAAAAATATTTGATGTTTCTTGCTTAAGTTTAGTGTCTCATCCTAAGTTTGGTGTCAAATGCATGTTTTTGTTATAATTTTCGAATCCATGCATATATTTCTTTGTTTTGATCTTTGAATCCTATTGACTTGAAGTATTTTGTGTGTCTCATATAGTGTCAGTGGCACACAAACTGCTAAGTTTGGTGTCTTGCATGCATTGTTAATTGATTCTTGTTGCATTTTGATTATAAAAAAAAAAATCCAAAATATTTTAATTTGTGTCTTTTCAAGTCAATGATACAAGAATTGAAGATTCAGAACATACTGCAGAGGAATTACACAGAAAAAGCTGAGCATTCAAAAATGCCCAGTGAAGAAGACAGACTGGCGTTTAAACGCCAGCCAGGGCACCTGGTTGGGCGTTTAACGCCCAAAGAGGTAGCATTTTGGGCGTTAAACGCCAGAATGTATACCATTCTGGGCGTTTAACGCCAGGATGGTGCTAGGGGGAAGATTTTGTTTTCAAATCAATTTTTTTTTAGTTTTTCAAAATCAAATCTTTTTCAAATCAAATCTTTTCAATCAAATGTTTTCAAAATCAATTTCTTTCCTTTTTAAAAGATACTTACTAACAATTAATGATTTGATTGAACATCTCAAAATTGTTGCCTTTTCTGTTGAGGAAGGTTTTATGTTTGAATCATATCTTTTCTTGTTAGGCAAGTCATTAATTTTTAAAATCATATCTTTTCAAATTGTTTTCAAATCATATCTTTTAAAATTGTTTTCAAATCATATCTTCTCAATCACATCTTTTTAAAACCATAACTTTTCAATTAAATCTTTTTAACCACATCTTTTTCAAAATAGTTTTCAATCAAATCTTTTTAATTTCTAATTTCAAAATCTTTTTCAAAAATCACTTGATTTCTTTTTCACTTTTAATTTTCGAAAATTATCAATCAGATTTTCAAAATGTTTTCAAAATCTTTTAAATGAATTTTCGAAAATTCTCTTCCCTTCTTCCCACATCCTTCTATTTATGGAGTACCACTCCTTCTAAATGCACAATTCGAACCTTATCTAAATAAAGTTCGAATTCTTCTTCTCCTTCTTCTTTCTATTTCTCTTTTCCTCTGACATTTCAAGGAATCTCTATACTGTGACATAGAGGATTCCACATTTTCTTTTTCTCTTCTCTTTCATATGAGCAGGAGCAGAGACAAAGGCATTCTTGTTGAAGCTGACCCTGAACCTGAGAGAACCTTGAAGCGAAAGCTAAGAGAAGCCAAGGCACAACTCTCTTTAGAGGACCTGACCGAATTCTTCAAGGAAGAAGAACACATGGCAGCCGAAAACAACAACAATGCCAACAATGCAAGGAAAGTGCTGGGTGACTTCACTGCACCTACTCCTGATTTCTATGGGAGAAGCATCTCTATCCCTGCCATTGGAGCAAACAACTTTTAGCTTAAGCCTCAATTAGTTTCTCTAATGCAACAGAATTGCAAGTTCCATGGACTTCCAATGGAAGATCCTCATCAGTTTTTAGCTGAATTCTTGCAAATCTGTGACACAGTCAAGACTAATGGGGTTAACCCTGAGGTCTATAGACTGATGCTATTCCCTTTGCTGTGAGAGACAGAGCTAGAATATGGTTGGACTCCCAACCTAAAGAAAGCCTGGACTCTTGGGAAAAGCTAGTCAATGCCTTCTTGGCAAAGTTCTTTCCACCACAAAGATGGAGTAAGCTTAGAGTGGAAGTCCAAACCTTCAGACAGAAGGATGGAGAATCCCTCTATGAAGCTTGGGAAAGATACAAACAATTAATCAGAAGATGTCCTTCAGACATGCTTTCTGAATGGAGCATCATAGGTATTTTCTATGATGGTCTCTCTGAACTATCCAAGATGTCTTTGGATAGCTCTGCTGGAGGATCTCTTCATCTGAAGAAGACGCCTACTGAGGCTCAAGAACTGATTGAAATGGTTGCAAATAACCAATTCATGTACACTTCTGAAAGGAATCCTGTGAACAATGGGACTAGTCAGAAGAAAGGAGTTCTTGAAATTGACACTCTGAATGCCATATTGGCTCAGAACAAGATATTGACTCAACAAGTCAATTTGATTTCTCAAAGTCTGTCTGGAATGCAAAATGCACCAAGCAGTACTAAGGAAGCTTCATCTGAGGAAGAAGCCTATGATCCTGAGAACCCTTCCATGGAAGAGGTAAATTACCTGGGAGAACCCTATGGTAACACCTATAATTCTTCATGGAGAAATCACCCAAATCTCTCATGGAAGAATCAAGAGAGACCTCAACAAGGTTTCAATAATAATGGTGGAAGAAACAGGTTTAACAATGGTAAACCTTTTCCATCATCTTCTCAGCAACAGACAGAGAGTTCTAAGCAGAATACTTCTGACTTAGCAACAATGGCCTCTGATCTAATAAAGACCACTCAAAGTTTCATGAATGAAACAAGATCCTCCATTAGGAATTTGGAAGGACAAGTGGGTCAGCTGAGCAAGAAAATTACTGAACTTCCCCCAAGCACTCTCCCAAGTAACACTGAAGAAAATCCAAAAGGAGAGTGCAAAGCCATAAATATGGCCGAATTCTGGGAGGAAGAAGAGGCAGTGAACGCCACTGAGGAAGGCCTCACTGGACGTCCACTGGCCTCCAATGAGTTCCCCAATGAGGAACCTTGGGAATCTGAGGCTCAAACTGAGACCATAGAGATTCCCTTGGACTTACTACTACTGCCTTTCATGAGCTCTGATGAGTATTCTTCCTCTGAAGAGGAGGAGTATGTCACTGAGGAGCAAGTTGCTAAATACCTTGGAGCAATCATGAAGCTGAATGACAAGTTATTTGGAAATGAGACTTGGGAGGATGAACCCCCTTTGCTCACCAAAGAACTGGATAACTTGTCTAGGCAGCAATTGCCTCAAAAGAGGCAGGATCCTGGGAAGTTTTCTATACCTTGTACCATAGGCACCATGACCTTCAAGAAGGCCTTGTGTGACTTGGGGTCAAGTATAAACCTCATGCCCCTCTCTGTAATGGAGAAATTAGGGATCTTTGAGGTGCAAGCTGCAAAAATCTCACTAGAGATGGCAGACAACTCAAGAAAACAAGCCTATGGACTTGTAGAGGATGTTCTGGTTAAGGTTGAAGACCATTACATTCCTACTGATTTCATAGTCCTAGAGACTGGGAAGTGCATGGATGAATCAATCATCCTTGGCAGACCCTTCCTAGCCACAGCAAAGGCTGTGATTGATGTTGATAGAGGAGAGTTGATCATTCAGTGAATGAAGAATCCTTGTGTTTAAGGCCCAAGGATATCCCTCTGTCATCATGGAGAAGAAGCATGAAGAGCTTCTCTCAAAACAGAGCCAAACAGAGCCCCCACAGTCAGACTCTAAGTTTGGTGTTGGGAGGCCACAATCAAACTCTAAGTTTGGTGTTGGGAAGTTCCAACACGATTCTGAGCATCTCTGAGGCTCCATGAGAGTCCTCTGTCAAGCTAATGACAGTAAAGAAGCGCTTGTTGGGAGGCAACCCAATGTTTTATAATTAATTATTTTCTTTTGTTTTTTATCTTTTTTGTAGGTTGATGATCATAAGAAGTCACAAAACAATGAAAAAGCAAAACAAAATGAAAAACAGGAAGAAAAACAGCACACCCTGGAGGAAGATGCTGCTGGCGTTCAAACGCCAGTCAGCCTAGCAGTTGGGCGTTTAACGCCCAGTCTGGCACCCTTCTGGGCGTTTAACGCCAGAAAGGGGCACCAGACTGGCGTTAAACGCCAGTAAAGGGCAAAACCTGGCGTTAAACGCCAGGAATGGGCACCAGCCCGGCGTTTAACGCCAGAAAAGGCTCAAAACGTGGATTTTGATGCCATTTGGTGCAAGGATGCCTTTTCCTTGACACTACAGGATCTGTGGACCCCACAGGACCCTACCATCACTCTCTCTTCTTCCCCCATTCACCAATCACCTCAACATCTCTTCCCCAAAAAACCCCTCACCTATCAAATCCCATCTTTCTCTTCACCACTCACATCCATCCTTCATAAAACCCCACCAACCTCACCCTTCAAATTCAAACCACTTTCCCTCCCAACCCACCCTCAAATGGCCGAACCCTCATCCCCCTCTTTCCTATATAAACCCCTCTTTACCCCTTCATTTTCCCACTACCTAAACACCACTTCTCCCCCTCCTTGGCCGAATACACCACCATCTCCCTCTCCTCATTTCTTCTTCTTCTACTCTCTTCTTTCTTCTTTTGCTCGAGGACGAGCAAACATTTTAAGTTTGGTGTGGTGAAAGCGTTGCTTTTTCGTTTTTCCATAATCATTTATGGCATCCAAGGCCGGAGAAACCTCTAGAAAGAGGAAAGGGAAGGCAAAGGCTTCCACCTCCGAGTCATGGGAGATGGATAGATTCCTCTCAAGGGTGCATCAAGACCACTTCTATGAAGTTGTGGCCTTGAAGAAGGTGATCCCCGAAGTCCCCTTTTCACTCAAAAAGGGTGAATATCCGGAGATCCGCCATGAGATCCGAAGAAGAGGTTGGGAAGTACTTACCAACCCCATTCAACAAGTCGGAATCTTGATGGTTCAAGAGTTCTATGCCAATGCATGGATCACCAAGAACCATGACCAAAGTGTGAACCCGGATCCAAAGAATTATCTTACTATGGTTCGGGGGAAATACTTGGATTTTAGTCCGGAAAGTGTGAGGGTGGCGTTCAACTTGCCTATGATGCAAGGAGATGAGCATCCTACACTAGAAGGGTCAACTTTGATCAAAGGTTGGACCAAGTCCTCACAGTCATATGTGAAGAGGGCGCACAATGGAAGCAAGATTCAAGAGGAAAGCCGGTCCAATTGAGAAGGCATGACCTCAAACCCGTGGCTAGAGGATGGTTAGAGTTCATACAACGCTCAATCATTCCCACTAGCAACCGTCCGAAGTTACCATAGACCGGGCTATCATGATCCATAGCATCATGATTGGAGAAGAAATAGAGGTTCATGAGGTTATAGCCCAAGAACTCTATAGGGTGGCGGACAAGACCTCTACCTTGGCAAGGTTAGCCTTTCCTCACCTCATTTGTCACCTCTGTTATTCAGTGGGAGTTGACATAGAGGGAGACATCACCATTGATGAGGACAAGCCCATCACTAAGAAAAGGATGGAGTACACAAGAGATCCCACTCATCATGAGATCCCTGAGATTCCTCAAGGGATGAATTTTCCTCCACAAGACTATTGGGGGCAGCTAAACACCTCCCTAGGAGAGTTGAGTTCCAATATGGGACAACTAAGGGTGGAGCACCAAGAACACTCCATTCTCCTCCATGAAATTAGAGAAGAACAAAGAATCATGAGAGAGGAGCAACAAAGGCAAGGAAGAGACATTGAGGAGCTCAAGCACTCCATAGGACCTTCAAAAGCAAGGAAGAGCCGCCATCACTGAGGTGGACCCATTCCTTGATTTCCTTGTTCTTTATTCCTTTGTTTTTCGAATTTTAGTGCTTTATGTTATCCATGCTTGTGTCTTATGATCATTAGTGTCTTAGTGTCTATGCCTTAAAGTTATGAATGTCCTATGAATCCATCACCTTTCTTGAATAAAAATGTGCTTAATTGAAAAAGGAAGAATTGCATGAATTTTGAATTTTATAATAGTTTAATTATTTTGATGTGGTGGCAATATTTTTGTTCTCTGAATGTATGCTTAAACAGTGCATATGTATCTTGAATTTGTGGTTCATGAATGTTGGCTCTTGAAAGAATGATGAAAAAGGAGACATGTTATTGAGGATCTGAAAAATCAATAAAATGATTCTTGAAGCAAGAAAAAGCATTGCTATTCAAAAAAAAAAACCCGAAAAAAAAAGAGAAAAAAAGAAAACGAAAAAAAAAAATAATAATAATAAGAGTGTGATCCAAGGCAAATAAGAGTGTGCTTAAGAACCCTGGACACCTCTAATTGGGGACTTTAGCAAAGCTAAGTCACAATCTGAAAAGGTTCACCCAATTATGTGTCTGTGGCATGTATGTATCCGGTGGTAATACTGGAAAGACAGAGTGCTTTGGGCCACAGCCAAGACTCAATAAATAGCTATGTTCAAGAATCATCATACTTTACTAGGAGAATCATTAACACTATCTGGATTCTAAGTTCCTAAAGAAGCCAACCATTCTGAATTTCAAAGGATAGATTGAGATGCCAAAACTGTTCAGAGGCAAAAAGTTAAAAGCCCCGCTCATCTAATTAATACTGATCTTCACAGATGTTTTTGGAATTCATTGCATATTCTCTTCCTTTTATCTTATTTGATTTTCAGTTGCTTGGGGACAAGCAACAATTTAAGTTTGGTGTTGTGATGAGCGGATGATTTGTATGCTTTTTGGCATTGTTTTTAGTATGTTTTTGATATGATCTAGTTAGTTTTTAGTATATTTTTATTAGTTTTTAGTTAAAATTCACTTTTCTGGACTTTACTATGAGTTTGTGTGTTTTTCTGTGATTTCAGGTATTTTCTGGCTGAAATTGAGGGACCTGAGCAAAAATCTGATCCAGAGACTGAAAAGGACTGCAGATGCTGTTGGATTCTGACCTCCCTGCACTCGAAGCGGATTTTCTGGAGCTACAGAAGCCCAATTGGCGCGCTCTCAATGGCGTTGGAAAGTAGACATCCTGGGCTTTCCAGCATTATATGATAGTCCATACTTTGCCCAAGATTTGATGGCCCAAACCGGCGTTCAAAGTCACCTCAAGAAATCCCAGCGTTAAACGCTGGAACTGGCACCCAAATGGGAGTTAAACGCCCAAACTGGCACCAAAGCTGGCGTTTAACTCCAAGAAGAGTCTCTACACGAAATTTGCTTCATTGCTCAGCCCAAGCACACACCAAGTGGGCCCGGAAGAGGATTTTTATGTCATTTACTCATTTCAGTACACCTTAGGCTACTAGTTTTCTATAAGTAGACCTTTACCTATTGTATTTATCATCTGGGGATTATTTTAGATCCTTTGATCATTGGGAGGCTGGCCTCACGGCCATGCCTAGACCTTATGCTTATGTATTTTCAACGGTGGAGTTTCTACACACCATAGATTAAGGTGTGGAGCTCTGCTGTACCTCGAGTATTAATGCAATTACTATAGTTCTTCTATTCAATTCCGCTTGTTCTTTTACCAAGATATCACTTGTTCTTCAACTTGATGAAGGTGATGATTGACACTCATCATCATTCTCACCTATGAACAAGGTGACTGACAACCACTCTTGTTCTACAAGCATTTGAGGCTTAGTGAATATCTCTTGGATTCCGGATTGCACGATGCATGGTTGATCGCCTGACAACCGAGTGCTCGCCTGACAAACGAGCCAGCCATTCCGTGAGATCAGAGTCTTCGTGGTATAGGCAAGAACTGATGGCAGCATTCAAGAGAATCCGGAAGGTCTAACCTTGTCTGTGGTATTCTGAGTAGGATTCAATGATTGAATGACTGTGACGTGCTTCAAACCTGTAACCTACTGGGCGTTAGTGACAGACGCAAAAGAGTTATTCTATTCCGGTAGGGGAGGGAACCAAACCGGTGATTGGCAGCACTGTGACAGAGTGTGTGCATTAGCTTTCACTGCGCGGATGGGAGGTAGCTGCTGACAACAGTGAAACCTTACACGAGCTTGCCATGGAAAGGAGTAAGAAAGGATTGGATGAAGGCATTAGGAAAGCAGAAAGACGGAAGGGAAGGCATCTTCATGCACTTGTCTGAAGCTCTTACACCAATGAATTACATAAGTATCTCTATCCTTATCTTTTATGTTATTTCGTTCATCACCATATACATCTGAGTTTGCCTGACTAAGATTTACAAGATGACCATAGCTTGCTTCAATGCTAACAATCTCCGTGGGATCGACCCTTACTCACGTAAGGTTTATTACTTGGACGACCCAGTGCACTTGCTGGTTAGTTGTGCGAAGTTGTGTAATGCCATGGTATTGAGCCACCAAGTTCTTGGAGCCATTACCGGGGATTATTTGAGTTGTGAAAAAGTATTGTTCACAATTTCGCGCACCACTAAACCATATAAGGGCATCTGACTAAAGATTCTTCAGTCTAACTAATACTTCCCTTTCCAATTCCTTCAGACCTCCCAACCACCAGCAGGAGTATAATATAGCAAACACAGTTATATCAAACAAAGAATATACAAATAAGAGCAGTTAAGACATTTAGACAAATAGCAATTAATATGCAGTCAAATGGCAATCTCAAATAATTCACATAGTATGCATATGATGAATGCCTATTCCTAGTGGCCGATGATATCATCTTGTCGGTTATAAAGCCAACCCGAAAAGTCCTGGTCGCTAACCATTGGACTGTCCCTCTATCGTGCATCCCCAAACTCGAGTTATACTCGTTATAAACTTGATCATAAACATGATCCATATACATCACCCTCACTGGTGAATATTTTATGGGGGTTCGAGCTCATCCGGGCCTTTCACAGTGCCCGGCCACACTTACGACATAGGGTCAACAGAGTCTCAAGCCTCAACCTGGAGCACGTGGTGGCTAGCCACTGCTACTACCCAGGGAAACTCGTATCTCTGATAGTGGAAGTGCAAATCACAATTATCAATAATTCAGCATCAACATGCGTGAATTCTCATCCATGGATCAACATCCATACTAGCCATTCCGGCTCACGGTTCAATCCAGAACCAGCCAATATTCATAGCATACACAGCTATTCCGGCTCACGGTTAAATCCATAACCAGCCATATTCATAAATAATCACGGCCCTTCGGCCAATGGCATAACAAGCACTTCCACCACCATCCTCCGCATCTCACATAATCATCTTGATCCTCATTGATCATTCATATTTCCCTTGCTTCACTCGCAAGTTACCTCATTCACTAGCCCCTTTTTAATAGCTAGATATGCCATAATGATTTAAGACATAAATGGTGAGATCGGAGGCTTAGAAGTATGAGATTTGGCTTTTAAAACTCAAAAATCAACTTTGGGATGAAAACAGGGCCGCGCGTACGCGCACTCCACGCGCACGCGTGGATGGCCTCAAAAACTCATCGATGTGTAAGCGTCATGCACGCTAACGCGTGGATTCCAAACTTGCCCATCGGCGCGCACGCGTCAACCACGCGTACGCGCGGGTGTTCTCGTGCCCCAGGCACAACACCGGCACAGTTCTGGCATAACTCTCGGGAAAATGGCTGGGCATTGGGTGCAGCACAATCGGCGCGCCCGCGCACATCACGCGTACGCGTGGATGGCACTTTTCGGAAGATCGGCGTGTACGCGCCAGGTGCGCCCACGCGCAAGGGGTCATTCTGCTAAAAATTTTCTAAGTTAAAAGCTGCAGAATTTCACAGATCTAGACCCCAATCTTCCGACGGACATAACTTCCTCCTTTTAAATCGTCTTTCACCCGTTCTTCGAACGGCATGGACATCCCGGATCCAATTTCATTTCTAAACAGATTTGGTACAAAACGGAGATCCGTAGTCCAAGTTATGTCCCGTCAAAGTATGCCCAAAAACCATATTTTCATACAAAACCACAATATGCCATTTTCAAAACAAACCATTTTCAACTCCTTTCAAAATCAATCAAAACATGCCAATTTCATCCCTTTTCTTTGAAATCAATCAAATGTATCAAATTCAACATCAAGCCTCCTCAACTCACACATTGACACATTACCACAATTTACCAAAATCACTACCTCATCATGTTAGCCCACTTCACCCAAGTGGCTCAAACTCAAACATATTGACATATCATATACTAATCCTCATGCCAATTCCCAACAACATCAATTCTAATAAATCATCATTGTACATAATCAACATCATACTCACCATCAACATGGTTCAACCCACAATTCAACCATAACCAATCATCAAGCATATATCACAACATGCATATTTCTCATACATCACACCACCAAGGCATCAATAATCATCATCACATATATGACCACATCATATATCTCAATCATTTAACAACATCAACCATTCAATGCCTATCTTAGGGCCTCTAGCCTAAGTATTTCCTACCACGTTACATATTAGATACGGGAAACCGAAACCATACCTTAGCCGAATTTCCCAAGCTCCACCGGAGCACTTCCAAACCACTTATCCACAAGCTCTCAAGGCCTCAACACCTTCAAGAACAGATTTTTCACCACCAAACCCTTTCCAAGCTTTTCAAGGTCACCAATCAAGCTCCAATATACACATATACACAACCTAAGCCACAACCATCATACCCATACACAACATCTCAAAACCCAAACATCATAAAACAACAAAATACACACTAGGGTTGAGAATCTTACCACACCCAAGGTCCAAGGAGACAAGATTAACCTTCTCCTTCAAGAGAGTTGGGTCCTATAACATCAAAGAACCCAAAATCTCAACATTTTACTCATGAAACTCGAAAATAAGGGCTGAGATTTCGAACAGCAACACGTGGCTTACCTCTAGATTGGTTGTATGGGTTTTGTAGAGCTCTCCGCGGTGAACGCGTGGCCGCAAACGGGGCGGCAATCGGAGCTCTAGATCAAAAGTTATGGTGGTTTGAAGATCAAGTGAGAGAGAGAAGTTGAGAGAATGTTCTTCCCTTCCTCTCCACCATTTCAGCTTGTGTGTGTAACAAATGAGGAGAGAGAGTGCTGAAAACTAGGGTTTTGGTTAAGTTATGTTGGGCCAAGGGCCCACTTTGGGTCTAATTGGCCCGGTTTGGCCCGTTCGGTCCAATCTTGGTCCGAATTCTATAAAATTGGTACCAAAATTCTCGTCTCAGTCTCCTCTATCACATTTAGCCATAAAAATCACATTTTAGGCTTTCTAGAATAAATTCTCATTTGTGGGTTAATTAGCCGTTAATTAACCGGGTTTTACATAACGCCCAATGCACTACCTTTTTGGGCGTTAAACGCCCAACCAGGCACCCTGGTTGGCGTTAAACGCCAGTCTGTCCTTCTTCACTGGGCGTTTTGAACGCCCAGCTTTTTCTGTGTAATTCCTCTGCTGCATGTTCTGAATCTTCAGTTCCCTGTACTATTGACTTGAAAATAGAACCAAGATCAAATAAACAATGCATGCAAGACACCAAACTTAAAATTAGACACTAGACTCAAACAAGAAACATAAAATATTTTTGGTTTTTATGATTTTGTAATTTTTTTGTGCTTTTTCGAAAATTATATGGAAATAGAAAATAAAGGTTTCAGAATTCTTAATTTGAATTCCAGGAATCATTGCAATGCTAGTCTAAGACTCCGGTCCAGGAATTAGACATGGCTTCACAGCCAGCCAAGCTTTCAAAGAAAGCTTCGGTCCAAAACACTAGACATGGCCAATGGCCAGCCAAGCCTCAGCAGATCATTGCTCCAATAGCAAGATTGATAAAAATCAACAAGCTCTTGTGATGATCAGTTGAAACCTCGGTCCAATAAGATTAGACATGGCTTCTCAGCCAGCCAGATTTCAACAGATCATCATGAAACTCTAGAATTCATTCTTAAGAACTCTGAAAAATACCAAATCTAAGCAACAAGATGAACCGTCAGTTGTCCATACTCGAAACAATCCCCGGCAACGGCGCCAAAAACTTGGTGCGCGAAATCGTGATCACTACAACTTCGCACAACTAACCAGCAAGTGCACTGGGTCGTCCAAGTAATAAACCTTACGCGAGTAAGGGTCGATCCCACGGAGATTGTTGGTATGAAGCGAGCTATGGTCACCTTGTAAATCTTAGTCAGGCAGACTCAAATGGGTATAGATGATGAATGAAACATAAAGATAAAGATAGAGATACTTATGTATATCATTGGTGAGAATTTCAGATAAGCGTATGAAGATGCTTGGTCCCTTCCGTCTCTCTGCTTTCCTACCGTCTTCATCCAATCCTTCTTACTCCTTTCCATGGCAAGCTTATGCAAGGGTTTCACCGTTGTCAGTGGCTACCTCCCATCCTCTCAGTGGAAATGTTCAACGCACCCTGTCACGGCACGGCTATCCATCTGTCGGTTCTCGATCAGGCCGGAATAGAATCCAGTGATTCTTTTGTGTCTGTCACTAACGCCCCGCCCTCAGGAGTTTGAAGCACGTCACAGTCATTCAATCATTGAATCCTACTCAGAATACCACAGACAAGGTTAGACCTTCCGGATTCTCTTGAATGCCACCATCAGTTCTTGCCTATACCACGAAGACTCTGATCTCACGGAATGGCTGGCTCGTTTGTCAGGCGAGCACTCGGTTGTCAGGCGATCAACCATGCATCGTGTATCAGGAATCCAAGAGATATTCACCCAATCTAAGGTAGAACGGAGGTGGTTGTCAGTCACACGTTCATAGGTGAGAATGATGATGAGTGTCACGGATCATCACATTCATCAAGTTGAAGAACAAGTGATATCTTGGAACAAGAACAAGCGGAATTGAATAGAAGAATAATAGTAATTGCATTAATACTCGAGGTACAGCAGAGCTCCACACCTTAATCTATGGTGTGTAGAAACTCCACCGTTGAAAATACATAAGAACAAGGTCTAGGCATGGCCGTGAGGCCAGCCCCCCAAATGATCTAAGAACTAGATGTCCAAAGATAAAAATACAATAGTAAAAGGTCCTATATATAGAGAACTAGTAGCCTAGGGTGTACAGAGATGAGTAAATGACATAAAAATCCACTTCCGGGCCCACTTGGTGTGTGCTTGGGCTGAGCATTGAAGTATTTTCGTGTAGAGACTCTTCTTGGAGTTAAACGCCAGCTTTTATGCCAGTTTGGGCGTTTAACTCCCACTTTGGTGCCAGTTCCGGCGTTTAACGCTGGGAATTCTGAAGGTGACTTTGAATGCCGGTTTGGGCCATCAAATCTTGGGCAAAGTATGGACTATCATATATTGCTGGAAAGCCCAGGATGTCTACTTTCCAACGCCGTTGAGAGCGCGCCAATTGGGCCTCTGTAGCTCCAGAAAATCAACTTCGAGTGCAGGGAGGTCAGAATCCAACAGCATCTGCAGTCCTTTTCAGTCTCTGAATCAGAGTTTTGCTCAGGTCCCTCAATTTCAGCCAGAAAATATCTGAAATCACAGAAAAACACACAAACTCATAGTAAAGTCCAGAAAAGTGAATTTTAATTAAAAACTAATAAAAATATACTAAAAACTAACTAAATCCTACTAGAAACATACTAAAAACAATGCCAAAAAGCGTACAAATTATCCGCTCATCAGGTACCTGCAAGGGACTCCGATGCTTAAGTTAGCAAGGGTATTAAACAGGTATTGAGTAGAATCAGAGTATGAGTTATACCTGGGTGCTCCAGTGTATTTATAATGGTGAGATGTGGCCTTCTATGGATAAGATAAGTTAGTTATCTTATCTTATCTTATCTTTAAGTGAGGTCATCTTATCTTTAAGGGAACCGCCCTTCTCTCTGTAGGCTTGGGCCGCCTTAGGATTTGGGGCGTGTTCCTCTATTTGGGCCCTTTGTTTGGGCTTTCCTATGACTTGGCCGAGCTCTTTGAGAAGAGGTCGGGTTGTCTTGACCTGAAGAGGTCGGTCGCTTTGCCTGTAGAACATCCCGGGTCGGACAGCTCGACCCAGGGTATGAACAGAAAGAGAAGTTTAGTACTCTTGAGTCATTAATATCCAACTTATGTTGGTAATCTAGAGTTGTTAGTTAATCTTGTTTTCATCGATGCTACTTATGGATTTGGATTAACTAGGCCTATTTGACTTTCTCTCAATATGGGGATAAAGTAATAGGATTAACTTTTGGTAATTATTGTGTTATGATTAATGACTAGGATAGAAACCTTGATTCTTAATCCTTGCCATGAATGCCTCTTTAGCATTTGTTATCTTTAGTTGTTTGATTTACTTTCTTGTCATTTAAATTCTTGCCTTTTGACTGAAGAAAAATGTCGGTAAAGATTTTCACAAAAATAACGCGTTGCAAGTATAGTTCTAAACTGACAATCAAACCTCAATCAATATTTAAATTGTTTGTCACAAATACAAACCCAATAAAATTAACCAAAGTATTTAAACCTCGGGTCGTCTCTCAAGGAATTGCAGGAAAGTCTATTTATTATTGGTTTTGAGAAAGTATATTTTTGGGGTTTTTTAAATGTTGAACAAGGAATGTAAATGACAAGAAAATAAACTAACAACTAAGAAAAGTCCTAGCAAGGGTTGAGAATTGGAATTCCTATCCTCATTATCATTGTCAATTGTGAAGGTAATAGCAAAATGCTCTCACTTAGTTAACCTCTAACAATTGAAAGAAAGTCAAGTGAGTAAATCAAAGACTAGAGTTAGTAAAGCTCAAGCCAACTAGCAACTTCCAATCACCAACCAACAAGAGACTTTGACTCAATCCAAGTTAAGAACATAAAAATCTAATTAAAAATCTAACCAAGCATTTTATCAAACACTTGGAAGGCATAAGGTAGAAACATAGAAAATTGACAACACATAAGAAATTCTAAGACTAACCAAAGCAAAGAAATAACAATAACAAAGCAATTTAACAATAAGAAACATGAAACATAAATTGCATTAATGAAAATTGAGAGTAACACATGAGTTCATAAACTAAATTAGCAAAATAAAGGATTCAATAAGAGAAGTAGATAACTAAAGTGCTAGAACAAATAAAAGTAGAAGAGAACTAAATTAAAGCAAGGTAGAATTCTGAAATTGAGAAGGAACAAGACTAAAAACCTAAAATCTAGAGAGAGGATAGAGCCTCTCTCTCTCTAAAAAACTACATCTAAAACCTAATTTGTGTGAATGAAAGTGTGAATGATTGATTCCCCTTACTAGCTTCACTCTGTAGCCTCTAATATGTATTTTCGGGCTTGAAACTGGGTCCAAATCAGCCCAAAAATCGCACCCAGCATTTTCTGTAAATTGCAGCACGTGACAGAGTGTCACGCGTACACATCGTCTACGCGTACGCTGATGAGCGGATAATTTGTACACTTTTTGGCATTGTTTTTAGTATGTTTTTAGTATCTTTTAGTTAGTTTTTATTATATTTTTATTAGTTTTTAGTTAAAATTCACTTTTCTGGACTTTACTATGAGTTTGTGTGTTTTTCTGTGATTTCAGGTATTTTCTGGCTGAAATTGAGGGATCTGAGCAAAAATCTGATCCAGAGACTCAAAAGGACTGCAGATGCTGTTGGATTCTGACCTCCCTGCACTCGAAGTGGATTTTCTGGAGTTACAGAAGCCCAATTGGCGCGCCCTCAACGGCGTTGGAAAGTAGACATCCTGGGCTTTCCAGCAATATATGATAGTCCATACTTTGCCCAAGATTTGATGGCCCAAACCGGCGTTCAAAGTCACCTACAGAAATTCCAGCGTTAAACGCCGGAACTGGCACCTAAATGGGAGTTAAACGCCCAAACTGGCATAAAAGCTGGCGTTTAACTCCAAGGAGAGTCTCTACACGAAAAATGCTTCATTGCTCAGCCCAAGGGCCCGGAAGTGGATTTTTATGTCATTTACTCATCTCTGTACACCCTAGGCTACTAGTTTTCTATAAGTAGGACCTTTTACTATTGTATTTTCATCTTTGGACATCTAGTTCTTAGATCATAGAGAGTCTTTTGATCATGTTTTGATGATTGAACTCACTTTGGGAGGCTGGCCATTCGGCCATGCCTAGACCTTGTTCTTATGTATTTTCAACGGTGGAGTTTCTACACACCATAGATTAAGGTGTGGAGCTCTGCTGTACCTCGAGTATTAATGCAATTACTATTGTTCTTCCATTCAATTCCGCTTGTTCTTTTACCAAGATATCACTTGTTCTTCAACTTGATGAATGTGATGATCTGTGACACTCATCATCATTCTCACCTATGAGCAAGGTGACTGACAACCATTCTTGTTCTACAAGCATTTGAGGCTTAGTGAATATCTCTTGGATTTCTGATTGCATGATGCATGGTTGATCGCCTGACAATCGAGTGCTCGCCTGACAAACGAGCCAGCCATTCTGTGAGATCAGAGTCTTCGTGGTATAGGCAAGAACTGATGGCGGCATTCAAGAGAATCCGGAAGGTCTAACCTTGTCTGTGGTATTCTGAGTAGGATTCAATGATTGAATGACTGTGACATACTTCAAACTTGTAACCTGCTGGGCGTTAGTGACAGACGCAAAAGAGGGATTCTATTCCAGTAGGGGAGGGAACCAACCGGTGATTAGCCGTACTGTGACAGAGTGCGTGAGCATTAGTTTTCACTGAGAGGATGGGAGGTAGCCATTGACAACGGTGAAACCCTACATGAGCTTGCCATGGAAAGGAGTAAGAAGGATTGGATGAAGACAGTAGGAAAGCAGAGAGACGGAAGGGAAGGCATCTTCATACGCTTGTCTGAAGCTCTCACCAATGATATACATAAGTATCTCTATCTTTATCTTTATGTTATTTTCGTTCATCACCATTATACATTTGAGTCTGCCTGACTGAGATTTACAAGATGACCATAGCTTGCTTCATACCACCAATCTCCGTGGGATCGACCCTTACTCGCGTAAGGTTTATTACTTGGACGACCCAGTGCACTTGCTGGTTAGTTGTGCGAAGTTGTGTTTATGCCATGGTAGTGAGCACCAAGTCTTTGGAGCCATTACTAGGGATTGTTTATGTTTTGAAAAGTATTGATCACAATTTCGTGCACCAAGTTTTGGCGCCGTTGCCGGGGATTGTTCTTGTGTATGGACAACTGACGGTTCATCTTGTTGCTTAGATTAGGCATTTATTTTTTTTTCGAAATTCTTGAAGATGAATTCTAGAGTTTCATGATGATTTGTTGAAATCTGGCTGGCTGAGAAGCCATGTCTAATCTCATTGGACCGAGGTTTCAACTTATCATCACAGAAGCTTGTTGATTTTTTATCAATCTTGCTTTTGGAGCAGTGATTTGCTAAGGCTTGGCTGGCCTTTGGCCATGTCTAGTGTTTTGGACCGAAGCTTTCTTTGAAAGCTTGGCTGGCTGTGAAGCCATGTCTAATTCCTGGACCGGAGTCTTAGACTAGCATTGCACTGATTCCTGGAATTCTCATTAAGAATTTTGATATCTTTTTCCACTTAATTTTCGAAAATCACAAAAAAAAAATTTCACAAAAACCATAAAAACCAAAAATATTTGATGTTTCTTGCTTGAGTCTAGTGTCTCATCTTAAGTTTGGTGTCAATTGCATGCATTCATGTGTCTTAAGGATCTTGAAGTAATTCTTGATGATTTCTTACTCTGATCTTTGAATTCTTTTGACTTGAGTGTTTATGTGTCTCATATAGTGTCAATAGTATACAAACTGCTAAGTTTGGTGTCTTGCATGCATTGTTATTTGATTCTTGTTGCATTTTGATTATTAAAAAATCCAAAAATATTTTTTATTTTGTGTCTTTTCAAGTCAATAATACAGAGAATTGAAACTTCAGAACATACTGCAGAGGAATTATACAGAAAAAGCTGGGCATTCAAAAATGCCCAGTGAAGAAGGCAGACTGGCGTTTAAACGCCAGCCAGGGTACCTGGTTGGGCGTTTAAACGCCAGCCAGGGTACCTGGTTGGGCGTTTAACGCCCAAAAAGGGTGCATTTTGGGCGTTAAACGCCAGAATGGATACCATTCTGGGCGTTTAACGCCAGGACGGTGCTAGGGGGAAGATTTTGTTTTCAAATCAATTTTTTTTCAAGTTTTCAAAGTTTTTCAAAATCAAATCTTTTTCAAATCATATCTTTTCAATCAAATGTTTTCAAAATTAATTTCTTTCCTTTTTCAAAGATACTTACTAACAATTAATGATTTGATTGAACATCTCAAATTTGTTACCTTTTCTGTTGAGAAAGGTTTAATGTTTGAATCATATCTTTTTCTTGTTAGGCAAGTCATTAATTTTAAAATCATATCTTTTAAAATTGTTTTCAAATCATATCCTTTTAAAAATTGTTTTCAAATCATATCTTTTCAATCATATCTTTTTAATCACATCTTTTTCAAAATAGTTTTCAATCAAATCTTTTTAAGTTCTAATTTCAAAATCTTTTTCAAAAATCACTTGATTTCTTTCTTACTTTTAATTTCGAAAATCAATTAGTGGTTTTCAAAAATGTTTTCAAAAAATTTTAATTAATTTTCGAAAAAAAAAAATATTTCCTTCCCTCTCACATCCTTCTATTTATGGAGTACCACTCCTTCTCAATGCACAATTCGAACCTTATCTAATTAAAGTTCGAATTCTTCTTCTCCTTCTTCTTTCTATTTCTCTTTTCCTCTGACACCTCAAGGAATCTCTATACTGTGACATAGAGGACTCCACATTTTCTTGTTCTCTTCTCTTTCATATGAGCAGGAGCAGAGACAAAGGCATTCTTGTTGAAGCTGACCCTGAACCCGAAAGGACCTTGAAGAGAAAGCTAAGAGAAGCCAAAGCACAACTCTCTTTAGAGGACCTGACCGAATTCTTCAAAGAAGAAGAAGACATGGCAGCCGAAAACAACAATAATGCAAACAATGCAAGGAAGGTGCTGGGTGACTTTACTGCACCTACTCCTGATTTTTATGGGAGAAGCATCTCTATCCCTGCCATTGGAGCAAACAACTTTGAGCTTAAACCTCAATTAGTTTCTTTAATGCAACAGAATTGCAAGTTCCATGGACTTCCAATGGAAGATCCTCATCAGTTCTTAGCTGAATTCTTGCAAATCTGTGACACAGTCAAGACTAATGGGGTAGACCCTGAGGTCTATAGACTGATGCTATTCCCTTTGCTGTAAGAGACAGAGCTAGGACATGGTTGGACTCTCAACCTAAAGAAAGCCTGGACTCTTGGGAAAAGCTAGTCAATGCCTTCTTGGCAAAGTTCTTTCCACCTCAAAGATGGAGCAAGCTTAGAGTGGAAGTCCAAACTTTCAGACAGAAGGATGGAGAATCCCTCTATGAAGCTTGGGAAAGATACAAACAATTAATCAGAAAATGTCCGTCTGACATGCTTTCTGAATGGAGCATCATAGGTATTTTCTATGATGGTCTCTCTGAACTATCCAAGATGTCTTTGGATAGCTCTGCTGGAGGATCTCTTCATCTGAAGAAGACGCCTACAGAGGCTCAAGAGCTCATTAAAATGGTTGCAAATAACCAATTCATGTACACTTCTAAAAGGAATCCTGTGAACAATGGGACAAGTCAGAAGAAAGGAGTTCTTGATATTAATGCTCTGAATGCCATATTGGCTCAGAACAAGATATTGACTCAACAAGTCAATTTGATTTCTCAAAGTCTGTCTGGAATGCAAAATGCACCAAGCAGTACTAAGGAGGCTTCATCTGAGGAAGAAGCTTATGATCCTGAGAACCCTTCAATGGAAGAGGTGAATTACCTAGGAGAACCCTATGGAAACACCTATAATTCTTCATGGAGAAATCACCCAAATTTCTCATGGAAGGATCAACAGAGACCTCAACAAGGTTTCAACAACAAAAATGGTGGAAGAAACAGGTTTAGCAATGGCAAGCCTTTTCCATCATCTTCTCAGCAACAGACAGAGAGTTCTAAGCAGAATACCTCTGACTTAGCAACCATGGTCTCTGATCTAATCAAAACCACTCAAAGTTTCATGACTGAAACAAGGTCTTCCATTAGGAATTTGGAAGGACAAGTGGGACAGCTGAGCAAGAAAGTTACTGAACTCCCTCCAAGTACTCTTCCAAGCAACACAGAAGAAAATCCAAAAGGAGAGTGCAAAGCCATCAATATGGCCGAATTTAGAGAGGAAGGGGAGGAAGTGAACGCCACTGAGGAAGACCTCAATGGGCGTGCACTAGCCTCCAATGAGTTCCCCAATGAGGAACAATGGGAATCTGAGACTCAACATGAGACCATAGAGATTCCATTGGACTTACTTCTGCCTTTCATGAGCTCTGATGAGTATTCTTCCTCTGAAGAGGATGAGTATGTCACTGAAGAGCAAGTTGCTAAGTACCTTGGAGCAATCATGAAGCTAAATGACAAGTTATTTGGAAATGAGACTTGGGAGGATGAACCTCCTTTGCTCACCAAAGAACTGGATGACTTGTCTAGGCAGAAACTACCTCAAAAGAGACAAGACCCTGGGAAGTTTTCCATACCTTGTACCATAGGCACCATGACCTTCAAAAAGGCTCTGTGTGACTTAGGGTCAAGTGTAAACCTCATGCCTCTCTCAGTAATGGAGAAGCTAAGGATCTTTGAGGTACAAGCTGCAAAAATCTCACTAGAGATGGCAGACAACTCAAGAAAACAAGCTTATGGACTTGTAGAGAATGTTTTGGTTAAGATTGAAGACCATTACATCCCTACTGATTTCATAGTCCTAGAGACTGGGAAGTGCATGGATGAAACCATCATCCTTGGCAGACCCTTCCTAGCCACAGCAAAGGCTGTGATTGATGTTGATGGAGGTGAACTGATCATTCAAGTGAATGGAGAATCCTCTGTGTTTAAGGCTCAAGGATATCCCTCTGTCACCATAGAGATGAAGCATGAAGAGCTTCTCTCAAATCAGAGTCAAGAAGAGCCCCCACAGTCAAACTCTAAGTTTGGTGTTGGGAGGCCACAACCAAACTCTAAGTTTGGTGTTGAACCCCCACATTCAAACTCTAAGTTTGGTGTTGGGAGGTTCCAACATTGCTCTGAGTATCTGTGAGGCTCCATGAGAGCTCTCTGTCAAGCTACTGACATTAAAGAAGCGCTTGTTGGGAGGCAACCCAATGATTATAATTTATATAGTTTCTTTTGTTATTTTATGTTTTTTGTAGGTTGATGATCATAAGAAGTCACAAAATCCATTAAAAAAAGCAAAAACAGAATGAAAAACAGGAAGAAAAACAGCACACCCTAGAGGAAGAACCCACTGGCGTCTAAACGCCAGTGAGGCTAGCAGTTGGGCGTTTAACTCCCAGTCTGGCACCATTCTGGGCGTTTAACGCCAGAAAGGGGCACCAGACTGGCGTTAAACGCCAGAGAAGGGCAAGAACCTGGCGTTAAACGCCAGGAATGGGCATCAGCCCGGCGTTTAACGCCAGAAATGGCTCAAAACGTGATTTGAATACCATTTGGTGCAGGGATGACTTTTCCTTGACACCACAGGATCTGTGGACCCCACAGGATCCCCACCAACCCACCACTCTCTCTCTTCTTCTTCACCCATTCACCAATCACCTCAATACCTCTTCCCCAAAAGCCCTTCACCTATCAACTCCCATCTTTCTCTTCACCACTCACATCCATCCTTCATTTTCACACAACCTAAACATCACTTCTCCCCCTCCTTGGCCGAATACATAAGCCACTCCCTTCTTCCTCATTTCTTCTTCTTCTACTCTCTTCTTTCTTCTCTTGCTCGAAGACGAGCAAACCTTTTAAGTTTGGTGTGGTAAAAGCGTTGCTTTTTCGTTTTCCATAACCATTTATGGCATCCAAGGCCGGAGAAACCTCTAGAAAGAGGAAAGGGAAGGCAAAAGCTTCTACCTCCGAGTCATGGGAGATGGATAGATTCATCTCAAGGGTGCATCAAGACCACTTCTATGAAGTTGTGGCCATGAAGAAGGGTCAACTTTGATCAAAGGTTGGACCAAGTCCTCACAGTCATATGTGAAGAGGGCGCACAATGGAAGAGAGATTCAAGAGGGAAGCCGGTTCAATTGAGAAGGCATGACCTCAAACCCGTGGCTAGAGGATGGTTGGAATTTATCCAACACTCAATCATTCCCACTAGCAACCGGTCCGAAGTTACTCTAGACCGGGCCATCATGATTCATAGCATCATGATTGGAGAAGAAGTGGAAGTTCATGAGGTTATAGCCCAAGAACTCTATAAAGTGGCGGACAAGTCTTCCACCTTGGCAAGGCTAGCCTTTCCTCATCTCATTTGTCACCTCTGTTATTCAGTTGGAGTTGACATAGAAGGAGATATCCCCATTGATGAGGACAAGCCCATCACCAAGAAAAGGATGGAGCAAACAAGAGACCCCTCTCATCATGAGATCCCTGAGATACCTCAAGGGATGCAGTTTCTTCCACAAGACTATTGGGAGCAACTAAACACCTCCCTAGGAGAATTGAGTTCCAACATGGGACAACTAAGGGTGGAGCACCAAGAGCATTCCATCCTCCTCCATGAAATCAGAGAAGATCAAAGAATCATGAGAGAGGAGCAACAAAGACAAGGAAGAGATATTGAGGAGCTCAAGCACTCCATAGGATCTTCAAGAGGAAGAAAGAGCCGCCATCACTAAGGTGGACCCGTTCTTTAATCTCCTTGTTCTTTAATTTTCTGTTTTTCGAAAATTTTAGTGCTTTATGTTTGTCCATGTTTGTGTCTTGTGATCATTAGTGTCTATGCCTTAAAGTTATGAGTGTCCTATGAATCCATCACCTTTCTTAGAGATTGTTCTTAATTGAAAAAGAATAGAATTGCATGAATTTTGAATTTTATAGCAGTTTAATTATTTTGATGTGGTGGCAACACTTTTGTTCTCTGAATGTATGCTTGAACAGTGCATATGTCTTTTGAATTTGTGGTTCATGAATGTTGGCTCTTGAAAGAATGATGAAAAGGGAGACATGTTACTGAGGATCTGAAAAATCATAAAAATAATTCTTGAAGCAAGAAAAAGCAGTGAATACAAAAAAAAGAAAAAAAAGAAAGAGAGAAAGAAGAAGAAGAGGCGAAAAAAAAAATGAAAAAGAAAGAGAAAAAGGAAGAAAAAGAAAGAAATAAAGTTGTGATCCAAGGCAATAAGAGTGTGCTTAAGAACTCTGGACACCTCTAATTGGGGACTTTAGCAAAGCTGAGTCACAATCTGAAAAGGTTCACCCAATTATGTGTCTGTGGCATGTATGTATCCAGTGGTAATACTGGAAGACAGAGTGCTTTGGGCCACAGCCAAGACTCAATAAAGTAGCTGTGTTCAAGAATCATCATACTTAACTAGGAGAATCAATAACACTATCTGGATTCTAAGTTCCTAAAGATGCCAATCATTCTGAATTCCAAAGGATAAAGTGAGATGCCAAAACTATTCAGAGGCAAAAAGCTAAAAGCCCCGCTTATCTAATTAATACTGATCTTCATAGATGTTTTTGGAATTCATTGCATATTCTCTTCTTTTTATCCTATTTGATCTTCAGTTGCTTGGGGACAAGCAACAATTTAAGTTTGGTGTTGTGATGAGCGGATAATTTGTACACTTTTTGGCATTGTTTTTAGTATGTTTTTAGTATCTTTTAGTTAGTTTTTATTATATTTTTATTAGTTTTTAGTTAAAATTCACTTTTCTGGACTTTACTATGAGTTTGTGTGTTTTTCTATGATTTCAGGTATTTTCTGGCTGAAATTGAGGGATCTGAGCAAAAATCTGATCCAGAGACTCAAAAGGACTGCAGATGCTGTTGGATTCTGACCTCCCTGCACTCGAAGTGGATTTTCTGGAGCTACAGAAGCCCAATTGGCGCGCTCTCAACGGCGTTGGAAAGTAGACATCCTGGGCTTTCCAGCAATATATGATAGTTCATACTTTGCCCAAGATTTGATGGCCCAAACCGGCGTTCAAAGTCACCTACAGAAATTCCAGCGTTAAACGCCGGAACTGGCACCTAAATGGGAGTTAAACGCCCAAACTGGCATAAAAGCTGGCGTTTAACTCCAAGGAGAGTCTCTACACGAAAAATGCTTCATTGCTCAGCCCAAGCACACACCAAGTGGGCCCGAAAGTGGATTTTTATGTCATTTACTCATCTCTGTACACCCTAGGCTACTAGTTTTCTATAAGTAGGACCTTTTACTATTGTATTTTCATCTTTGGACATCTAGTTCTTAGATCATAGAGAGTCTTTTGATCATGTTTTGATGATTGAACTCACTTTGGGAGGCTGGCCATTCGGCCATGCCTAGACCTTGTTCTTATGTATTTTCAACGGTGGAGTTTCTACACACCATAGATTAAGGTGTGGAGCTCTGCTGTACCTCGAGTATTAATGCAATTACTATTGTTCTTCCATTCAATTCCGCTTGTTCTTTTACCAAGATATCACTTGTTCTTCAACTTGATGAATGTGATGATCTGTGACACTCATCATCATTCTCACCTATGAGCAAGGTGACTGACAACCATTCTTGTTCTACAAGCATTTGAGGCTTAGTGAATATCTCTTGGATTTCTGATTGCATGATGCATGGTTGATCGCCTGACAACCGAGTGCTCGCCTGACAAACGAGCCAGCCATTCCGTGAGATCAGAGTCTTCGTGGTATAGGCAAGAACTGATGGCGGCATTCAAGAGAATCCGGAAGGTCTAACCTTGTCTGTGGTATTCTGAGTAGGATTCAATGATTGAATGACTGTGACGTGCTTCAAACTTGTAACCTGCTGGGCGTTAGTGACAGACGCAAAAGAGGGATTCTATTCCAGTAGGGGAAGGAACCAACCGGTGATTAGCCGTACTGTGACAGAGTGCGTGAGCATTAGTTTTCACTGAGAGGATGGGAGGTAGCCATTGACAACGGTGAAACCCTACATGAGCTTGCCATGGAAAGGAGTAAGAAGGATTGGATGATGACAGTAGGAAAGCAGAGAGACGGAAGGGAAGGCATCTTCATACGCTTGTCTGAAGCTCTCACCAATGATATACATAAGTATCTCTATCTTTATCTTTATGTTATTTTCGTTCATCACCATTATACATTTGAGTCTGCCTGACTGAGATTTACAAGATGACCATAGCTTGCTTCATACCACCAATCTCCGTGGGATCGACCCTTACTCGCGTAAGGTTTATTACTTGGACGACCCAGTGCACTTGCTGGTTAGTTGTGCGAAGTTGTGTTTATGCCATGGTAGTGAGCACCAAGTCTTTGGAGCCATTACTAGGGATTGTTTATGTTTTGAAAAGTATTGATCACAATTTCGTGCACCATACGCATCGCTAAACAATTCCTGGTCACATGTGCGCGTCATCCACGTGTACGCGTCGCCACGCGCACGCGTCGCTTGCCTCTTGCACTAGTCATGCTGATCCTGCGACGGGCACGCATGGGCGACGCTTACATGTCACCTAACTGCAAGTCAACTACAACAAATTGCATATCATTTTAAAGTCCTGGATGTTAGCTTTCCAATGCAACTGGAACCACCTCATTCGGATCTCTATAGCTCAAGTTATGATCGATTTACTACGAAGAGGTCAGGATTGACAACTTATGGTGTGTTTGGCAAACGCGTTGGTGAAGAAAGAAGTGCGTTTGAGCTTCTTAAAAGGCTTCACTCCACTGCCCCACTCTCCACTTGGCGCGCTAATTGGATCCCCATGCAAGGCTTCACTACTCTGCTCTCCACAAGAGCAGAGCAGCCTCCTGGGAGCAACATGGGCTGAAACTCACCTAAAGATCCAATTTAATTCAATTCTTCACCCATCTTTCAAGCCCACTCAAAATTCTTAGATCCAAAATAGAAAGTGTATAAATAGGTGTTAGTTAGGATTAGAAGAGAGCTTACTTTCATTTTTAATTTTCATCCTTAGTCAACTTGAGAGCTCACTTTCCATTTTTCTGCTTTAGAACTTCTGATCTTCAATTTTTATTTTTGAACTGCAATTAGCTTGAGAATTAGAGGAAAGAATTCACTTCTTCTTCCTCTGATCTGTTTATTTTCTTTACTGGTTTTGTTTGAGTCTTGAGTGTGAAGAATTGAGGAACTTCTGTCTCAATCTCCATTTAAGATCTCTTTAATTTTCTTACTGCATAATTGAGTTAAATTCAATTTCCTTTACTGCTTCAATCTTCAATTTATCTTTAATTGTTTTGTGAACTTGGATCTAGGAAGGCAATTGAGATCTAGACTCTGCTATCTAGTCTCTGGAGTCCTGAGATCTAATTTTCTTTTTGGTTCTTCTGCTGAACCACTGCTGCAATCATATTTTCACTTTCTGTTTGAACTCTAGTTACTTTCAATTCATCTCTTGCTTGGTTAATTGTTGAAATTTAATTTCCCTTGCTTAAATTCTGAATTCCCAGTCCTCAAATCCCTTTTCAATTCAAGCAATTTATATTTCTTGCACTTTAAGTTACCGCAATTTATATTTCTTGCACTTTAAGTTTCAGTCATTTAATTTCTTGTTCTTTAAGATTCAGTACCTTTACTTTCAATTCTCTTTAATTTCTGCAATTCACCCCTCTCCCTTTACATTTCCTGCTATTTACTTACTGTTGGATACAAAATCACTCAAATCAATCTTGGTTTGCTTGACTAAATCATCCACTAAACTAAAATTGCTCAATCCTTCAATCCCTGTGGGATCGACCTCACTCCCGTGAGTTTTATTACTTGATGCGACCCGGTACACTTGCCGGTGAGTTTCGTGTTGGATTGTTTTCCACACATCAATGAGTTGGCGAGGTTGTACATTAAAGAGGTGGTGAGGTTGCATGGGGTTCAATCAAGTATAGTGTCAGACTGTGATCCCTGTTTTACTTCGAGGTTTTGGGGAGCTTTCCAAAGAGCTTTCGATACAAGACTATGTCTTAGCATGTCATATCATTCGCAAAATGGATGGACAGTCGGAAAGGACTATTCAGACATTGAAGGATATGCTAAGAGCTTGTGTTTTAGATCAACTGAGAAGTTGGGAATGTTACATACCGTTGGTAGAGTTTGCGTACAATAACAACTTTCATGCGAGTATCAAGATGGCTCTATATGAGGATTTGAATGGACAGAAGTGCCTGTGTTGGTATGAAGCCGGTGAAGCAAGTATGATAGGACCGAATTTGGTAGCCAAGACCACTGAGAAGATTAAACAGATTAGGGCCAGAATCTTAACTGCGCAAAGCCGACAGAAAAGTTATGCGGATCAGAGAAGGAAGCCATTGGAGTTTGAGGTAGGGGATCATGTGTTCTTTCCAACAACCGGTATCAGAAGAGCGATTAAGACGAAGAAGTTGAATACGAGATACATTGGGCCATTTGAAGTATTGAAGCGAGTCAGGCCGGTGGCCTATCAAATAGTTTTGCTGCCGCATTTGTCTAACCTATATGACATATTCCATGTGTCAAACTCTGTAAGTACATATCGGATGCGGCTCATGTGTTAGAGCCCGAGTCGGTTGAGTTGAAGGAGAACCTGACTTTTCAAGTAACACCGATGCGGATTGATAACACAAGTGTGAAAAAGTTGCGTGAAATGGAAGTTCTGTTGGTCAAGGTAGCTTGGAAGAGATTTGGAGTGGAAGAGCACACCTGAGAGTTAGAGTAGGACATGCGGAAGGATTATTCGGAGTTATTCTCAAGTAATCACTAAATTTTGGGGACAAATTTTTTAATTTGGTGGGAAGCATATAAGAACCGGAAATAATTAACCGATTAATTAATGTAAAATAATAATAAGTTAATTGCCCAAAAAATAGGTCAAAAATTTAGAAGTCTTAATTTTAAAATTTGGATGTGAGATTTGAATTCAGTAGAATTTTCTGAGTTGGAAAATGTAATTTTTTGCAGAAAATTGCGTAAAAATGCGTAATGGCAAATTAACTGGAAGCACCAGCTTAAGTCTTTTCGGTACTGCGTGAGAGTAATAAAAACTGTAAAAAAAACTTTAAAAAATAATTAAAGTTGAAAATCAGGCGCTAATTCTAAAGGTTTGTCCCAAAATTAGGCCAAATGGGCCAAAAATACTAACGGATTAAACCGCGTCCAAGTTGGGCCTAAGCCCAACATATATAAATCCATTAATCAGCCAAATCAGCTCATTCATCACCAAAGAGAAGGAAGCATGCAGATGAAGTGAGAAGAGAGGTGAGGGTTTTAAACACTATTCATAATCACCTTCATTTGATCATATCTTGAGCTACGATGTTCCGATTTGTGTGCCATTTGTAGCTACTTGAAGTTCTCGCCGAGCCCGTCACTTCTAGCTAGGTATTGCAGTAAGCTTTTCGAAAATCCCTATCTAGTTCTCAATCCTTAAGAATTTTAAAATTTTGGCTATAGTTGTTCAGTGATTTTTGTGATTTTAGGTGTTTAGGTATACTCTAGTACTTGATTTCTATTGGGATTTGTCTCAATAAACGTTGGATAAGGTAAGATTGTTCTTAACCATTGTGAAATTGTGTATTTAGGAACCCTTGGTATTGATTTTATGAATTAATTGTGTATAGCTTGATAACTGTGATATTGGGAGCAAGTGGAGTTGAGTTGGTGGCTTGGTTGAGCTTCGTTGTGATCAATTGGTGACTTTTGCGCATATTGGGAATCGGCCAAGGTATGGTTTCAGTTTTCTCTATGTAATATGTAATATTTCGTGAAACATAGGCTAGTGGACCTTAGGATAAGTGTGAATTATTGATGATGTATGATGATTATTGATGTTTATGATTACTTGATGAATTATGATGATGAATGTTGATAATGATGATGAGTATTGATTATGTGGTTGATGTTGACAAAGATTGGAGGTAGTGGTGAGTTTGATGATGATTGAATTGGAAAATAATGATTTTGATGAATTTGATTAGTAGTGACAAGGTTTCATGGTGATGATATTGATAGGAAATCTAAGGAAAATCATGAAATTGAATAGTATATGATAGCGGATGATGAGGAGTAGTTGAGAAATACTTGGTATTATGTTTGAGTATGTTTTGAGTTGGTTTGGTTTTAGAAGTTTTGGAAAAATGGGAGAACCTTTGGTAAAAATCTATTTTTGGTGAACTTTAACGGGTTATAACTTGAGCCTCAGTTTTTGAAATTGATTGGAACTTCTTTTAAATTGAATATGATTTGAAGAGCTTTAAAATGATATAAAGTTTGAGGAAAATAGAGTTTTGTAGAGGAAGTTATGAACGTCTTAAGTTTGGTGCAAAAATCTGAAATTCTGCAGCTTTAAAATTATCCAAGTCTGCTAAAGCTCGCATACACGGCACACTCACGCATATGCGGGTTGGCTTCTATCCAGCACTTTCGCGTACGCGGCGCATGGACGCATACACGACATGGTCCAATTTTACTTGGATGTGTACGCGGGCACTGCATGCGTACGCGGATACCCAAATATCAAGGCATGCATACGCGGGACAGGGGTTCGCATACGCGAGACCTCTGTTTTGCTGAAAAATTGTTTCCTTCACTTTTCAAGGATTCTCTAGTCTTCTAAACTCCTTTAGCTACTATTAAGATTGCTAACTAGTAATTGACACTTGAGACTAATGAGATATAGTTAGAGGGCTTAAATTAGATAAAGATAATTAAATCTTAGAAGATGGAGACTTAGGCATAGTATGAATTGTGGATGAATTAGTCTAAGTAAGTTGGTGGGAAGTTCTTTGATACTGAATGGAGGACACATGATGCGACGATGATCTTATTTTGAGATTGAGAACATTGAGGCATGAATCCTAAGCATGATGAGACTCAGAATGAGCTGAGAGATTTTTACTATGAATTATTAAACTGTTTTTTAATAATATTGATGAGCTGTAGGTATATGGGCCGGGTTTGTCTTACTTATGCTTAGTTGTAGGCGTAAGGCATGGGGTTTGTCCCTCTTACGCTGAGGTGTGAGGGCTGTGGTAGAAGTCCTATTCACATACTTTCGGTCATAAGAGTAGCCGAGCACTATATCTCAGGGAAAGTGAGTCGAGCACTATATCCCAGAGGGTTCCCATTTATAAACGTGACCAAAAGTGACATTCCCATAGGAATGTGTTGAGTTGGTAGTTGAACCGAAAATGTGATATCATAGGCAATAGGACAGGCATTCATCATATGCATTTTCTATCTGTTTGATAGCTTTGTCTACTTGTATCCTATGCCTAATTGTATAACATGCTTAACTGCTTCTTGATTTACCTGCCATATATGGACATTACTTGTGTATTACTTATATGCAACTACTTGTGTTTTCTATTAGAATTTGGGAGATTCGGTAGGCGGTAGCGATGGGATTGCGTGGAGGTTAGGCTGGTGAAGGCTGTGGGACAGCGGTGTTAGTTTAGTTAGAAATTCTCTAAGTTAGATTACCCATGTTTCATTATGGTTTCAAGTTATGGTTTCAAATTTAGCATTGCTTTAAGTTTGATGTGAAGTTCAAGGATTGCCTTTGGCATCCCAGAACCTTATATCTTACATTACTTTACCATATTGAAAACCTCCAATTCTCATACCATGTATTGTTGTTGTTTTTCAGATGCAGGTCGTAATCTATCTCGGTGAGTTGCGAGATGGTGATAAAGTGGAGGATCTTTTATTACCTTTTTGTATTTTAGATTATGTTGTTATAGACTCTCTCTCATTTTTGTATCTTTGTTGCCTTAGAGGCTTGACTTTGAGAGATAAGTCGTTGATGAGCGGATATTTTATACGCTTTTTGGGGGTAATTTCTTATAGATTTTAGTATGTTTCAATTAGTTTTTAATAGAATTTTATTAGTTTTTAAGCAAAAATCATATTTCTGGACTTTACTATGAGTGTGTGTATTTTTCTGTAATTTCAGGTATTTTCTGACTGAAATTGAGCAAGCTGAGCAAAAATCTGACTTAGGCTGAAAAAGGACTGCTGATGCTGTTGGATCCTGACCTCCCTGCACTCGAAATGGATTTTCTGGAGCTACAGGAGTCCAATTGGCGCGCTCTCAACGGCGTTGGAAAGTAGACATCCAGGGCTTTCCAGCAATATATAATAGTCCATACTTTGCGCAAGGATAGACGACGTAACTTGGCGTTAAACGCCAAGTTCATGCTGCTGTTTGGAGTTAAACGCCAGAAAAACGTCATGATCCGGAGTTGAACGCCCAAAAACATGTCATAATCTGAAGTTTGACGCCAAGAAAGGCCTTTACACGTGGAAAGCTTTAGTCTCAGCCCCAGCACACACCAAGTGGGCCCCAGAAGTGGATTTCTGCACCAATTATCTTAGTTTATTCATTTTTCTGTAAACCTAGGTTACTAGTTTACTATTTAAACAACTTTTACAGACTTATCCTGTACCTCATGACATTTTCAGATCTGAATTACATACTTTTTGACGGCATGAGTCTCTAAACTCCATTGTTGGGGGTGAGGAGCTCTGCAGCGTCTCGATGATTTAATACAATTCCTTTGTTTTCCATTCAAACACGCTTGTTCTTATCTAAGATGTTTATTCGTGCTCAATTGTGAAGAAGGTGATGATCCGTGAAACTCATCACCTTCCTCAACCCATGAACGTGTGCCTGACAACCACCTCCGTTCTACATCAGATTGAATGAATGTCTCTTAGCTTCCCTAATCAGAATCTTCGTGGTATAAGCTGGATTGATGGCGGCATTCATGAGAATCCGGAAAGTCTAAACCTTGTCTGTGGTATTCCAAGTAGGATTCCAGGATTGAATGACTGTGACGTGCTTCAAACTCCTGAGGGCTGGGCGTTAGTGACAGACGCAAAAGAATCAAGGGATTCTATTCCAACCTGATTGAGAACCGACAGATGATTAGCCGTGCTGTGACAGAGCATAGGAACGTTTTCACTGAGAGGATGGGAGGTAGCCATTGACAACGGTGACACCCTACAGAGAGCTTGCCATGGAAGGAACCTGCGTGTGAGAAGAGGATTTCAAGGAAGAGTTGAAGTCAAAGGACAAAGCATCTCCAAAACTCCAACATATTCTCCATTACTGCACAACAAGTAAAGCTATTATTCCCCAGTACTGCATCCTTTATAAACAAGTAACTCTATTGTTCAAGTAATCCAAACAATTTTCTTTGACATCCTGACTAAGACAAATAAAATAAATATTGATTGCTTCAAGCCAATAATCTCCGTGGGATCGACCCTTACCACGTAAGGTATTACTTGGACGACCCAGTGCACTTGCTGGTTAGTTGAACGGAATTGTGAAAAGAAAGTAATCAGTTAGTTAAGTTAGTTTAACTTTTTGGCACATGCCAAGGAGCCACTAATCAAGAATCACAATTTCGTCCACCAAGTTTTTGGCGCCGTTGCCGGGGATTATTGAGTTTGGACAATTGAAGGCTTATTTTATTTCTTAGATTAGGAATAATTTATTTTTATTTTTATTGTTATAGAGTCATTAAATCTTGATAGGATAGTTTATTTTCAAAAATTTCTTTTCAAAATTTATTATTTTTCTTTTAATTAATTGCTAATTTTCGTGAGTTTAGTGTCTTGTTCTAAGTTTGGTGTCAATTGCATATCTCATATTTTTTTATTTAAATTTTTCGACTTGTGTTCTTTGTTCTTCATTGATCTTCAAGTTGTTCTTGTTTATTTTTCTTGTTTGATCTTGAGTTTTTCTTGCTTTGTGTCTTTTCTTGTTTCACCTGTGTTCTTTTTAAAGCACTAATTGGAATATCTAGAACAAGTGTTATATTTATTCCCAATTGGCTAAAGCATTAGCTTATATTCTTGAAGAGGGAGCACCAGTACTTTTGAAAATCTTTTTCAAAAATAATTTTTCTTGATTTAATCTTGTGCCAAACTTTAAGTTTGGTGTTTTCTTGTTAATCTTTCATAATTTTCGAAAATTTCATCAAAGTTTTCTAAAAATTTTAAGTTTGGTGTTCTTCCTTGTGTTCTTGGTGTTCTTGTGAATCTTCAAGGTGTTCTTGAGTTTTTCTTGTGTTTTGATCTTAAAATTTTTAAGTTTGGTGTTCCTTGGTGTTTTTCCTCCAAAAATTTTCGAAAAATAAGGAGCATTGGATCTAAAAATTTTAAGTCTTGTGTCTTTTGTGTGTTTTTCTCTTTCATCATAAAATTCAAAATTCAAAAAAAAAAATTTATTTTCTAACTAATTTTGAACTACTTTTTCGAAAATTTTACATAAAAATTCAATTTTCAATTTCAAAATATTTTCGCCTTCTTTTATTTATTTAATTTTTATTTTATTTTAAAAAAAAAATTTATTTTCACAAAATATTTTCAAAATAATTTTTTATATCTATATCCCATTTTTTGTTATTCCATTACTATAAAATAAATAAATATCAACATATAAATTCTCAACTTGTATTCCATTATGGAAGTAAGTGGGAATGAACAGTCCAAGAGGACTTTGGGGTCATATGCTAACCCCACTACTGCTTCTTATGGGAGTAGTATCTGTATACCCTCCATTGGAGTTAGTAGCTTTGAGCTGAATCCTCAGCTCATTATCATGGTGCAGCAAAACTGCCAGTATTCTGGTCTTCCACATGAAGAACCTACAGAGTTTCTGGCACAATTTCTGCAAATTGCTGATACAGTACATGATAAGGAAGTAGATCAGGATGTCTACAGACTATTACTGTTTCCATTTGCTGTAAAAGATCAAGCTAAGAGGTGGTTAAATAACCAGCCTAAGAACAGCATAAAAACATGGAAACAGCTGTCAGAAAAATTCCTGAATCACTATTTCCCTCCCAAACGGATGACACAGCTAAGGCTAAACATCCAAGGCTTCAAACAAGGAGATCATGAATCCCTTTATGATGCTTGGGAAAGATACAGAGAGATGCTAAGAAAATGCCCCTCTGAAATGTTTTCAGAATGGGTGCAATTAGACATCTTCTACTATGGGCTTACAGAAAAAGCTCAGATTTCTCTAGACCACTCAGCTGGTGGATCTATACACATGAGAAAAACAATTGAAGAAGCTCAAGAGCTTATTGATACAGTTGCCAGAAATCAGCATCTGTACCTAAGCAGTGAATCCTCTATGAAAGAAGAAGCTAAAACAGTAACTGTAGAACTCAGTCCAGTGGATCAGGCTAATGAATTCAATCAGCAATTAGATTTTCTAACTCAGCAGTTAGCCGAATTCAAGGAAATATTACAGGAAACAAGAATGGCTAACAGGAACATGGAAGTGCAATTAAAGCAGACAGAAAAGCAACTGTCAAAACAAATAACAGAAGAATGCCAAGCAGTTCAATTAAGAAGTGGGAAAATATTAAATACCTCACTTCAAAGCAGCAGGAAACCAAGAAATGAACAATAGGATACTCAAAATCCCTCTGAGGACAAGCAGAGCCCAGAGAGGAACAAAGCTGGCGCTGAACGCCCAGACCATGCTCATTCCTGGCGTTCAACACCAGAAACAAGCATGAATCCGGCGTTGAACGCCCAAAGGGAGCATGGTTCTGGCGTTCAAACGCCAGTAACAAACAAGGAAGTGGCGTCTAACGCCACTCCAGCTCCCACCACTGGCATTCAAATGCCAGTAGGGAATCAGTCACATACAAGTACTGACCTTTCTAAAAAGGCTTCCCAACCCACTTCTGTAGGTAATAAACCTGCAGCAACTAAGGTTGAGGAATACAAAGCCAAAATGCCTTATCCTCAAAAACTCCGCCAAGCGGAACAGGATAAGCAATTTGCCCGCTTTGCAGACTATCTCAGGACTCTTGAAATAAAGATTCCGTTTGCAGAAGCACTTGAGCAAATACCTTCTTATGCTAAGTTCATGAAAGAAATCTTAAGTCATAAGAAGGATTGGAGGGAAACTGAAAAAGTCTACCTCACTGAAGAATGCAGTGCAGTCATTCTGAAAAGCTTACCTGAGAAGCTTAAAGATCCTGGGAGATTTATGATACCATGCACATTAGAGGGTAATTGTACCAAGCAAGCTTTATGTGATCTTGGGGCAAGTATCAACCTAATACCTGCATCTACCATCAGAAAGCTTGGTTTAACTGAAGAAATTAAACCAACCAGGATATGTCTTCAACTTGCTGATGGCTCCATTAAGTACCCATCAGGCGTGATTGAAGACATGATTGTCAAGGTTGGGCCATTCGCCTTTCCTACTGACTTTGTGGTGCTGGAAATGGAGGAACACAAGAGTGCAACTCTCATTCTAGGAAGACCTTTCCTAGCAACTGGCCGAACCCTCATTGATGTCCAAAAAGGGGAAGTAACCTTGAGAGTCAATGAGGAGGAGTTCAAGTTGAATGTTGTCAAAGCAATGCAACATCCAGACACCCCAAATGACTGCATGAGTGTTGATATTATTGATTCTCTGGTAAGAGAGGTCAATATGGCTGAGAGTTTGGAATCAGAGCTAGAGGACATCTTCAAAGATGTTCAGCCTGATTTGGAGGAATCAGAGAAGATAATAGAACCTCTGAAAATCCCTCAAGAAGAGGAGAAACCTCCAAAACCCGAACTCAAACCATTACCACCATCCCTGAAATATGCATTTCTGGGAGAAGGTGATACCTTTCCTGTAATTATAAGCGCTACCTTAGAGCCACAGGAAGAGGAAGCACTAATTCAAGTGCTAAGGACACACAAGACAGCTCTTGGGTGGTCCATCAGTGATCTTAAGGGCATTAGCCCAGCCAGATGCATGCATAAGATCCTATTGGAAGGTGACGCCAAGCCTGTGGTCCAACCACAGAGACGGCTGAACCCAGCCATGAAGGAAGTGGTGCAGAAGGAGGTCACTAAATTACTAGAGGCTGGGATTATTTATCCTATTTCTGACAGCCCCTGGGTGAGCCCTGTCCAAGTTGTCCCTAAGAAAGGTGGCATGACAGTGGTTCACAATGAAAAAATGAACTGGTTCCTACAAGGACAGTTACAGGGTGGCGTATGTGCATTGATTACAGAAGGCTCAATACAGCCACCAGAAAGGATCATTTTCCTTTACCATTCATAGACCAGATGCTAGAAAGACTAGCAGGTCATGAATACTACTGCTTCCTGGATGAATATTCAGGTTATAATCAAATTGCAGTGGATCCCCAGGATCAGGAGAAAACGGCATTCACATGCCCATCTGGAGTATTTGCATACAGAAGGATGCCATTTGGCCTGTGCAATGCACCTGCAACCTTTCAGAGGTGCATGCTCTCAATTTTCTCTGATATGGTGGAAAAATTTCTGGAAGTCTTCATGGATGACTTTTCAGTATTTGGAGACTCATTCAGCTCCTGCCTAAACCATTTAGCACTTGTTCTGAAAAGATGCCAAGAGACTAATCTGGTTTTAAACTGGGAAAAATGTCACTTTATGGTGACTGAAGGAATTGTCCTTGGGCACAAAATTTCGAACAAGGGGATAGAGGTGGATCAAGCTAAGGTAGAAGTAATTGAAAAATTACCACCACCTGCTAATGTTAAGGCAATCAGAAGCTTTCTGGGGCATGCAGGATTCTATAGGAGGTTTATAAAGGATTTTTCTAAAATCGCCAAACCTCTGAGCAACCTGCTAGCTGCTGACACGCCATTTATCTTTGATAAGGAGTGTCTGCAGGCATTTGAGACTCTGAAAGCTAGATTGGTTACAGCACCAATCATTTCTGCACCAGACTGGACATTACCATTTGAACTGATGTGTGATGCCAGTGACCATGCCATTGGTGCAGTGTTGGGACAAAGGCATGACAAGCTTCTGCACGTCATTTACTATGCCAGCCGTGTTCTAAATGACGCACAGAAGAATTACACAACCACAGAAAAAGAGCTACTTGCAGTGGTTTACGCCATTGATAAATTCAGATCCTATTTAGTAGGATCAAAAGTGATCGTGTACACTGATCATGCTGCTCTTAAATATCTACTCACAAAGCAGGATTCAAAACCCAGACTTATCAGATGGGTGTTGCTTCTGCAAGAGTTTGATATAGAAATAAGAGACAGAAAAGGGACAGAAAATCAAGTAGCAGATCACCTGTCCCAAATAGAACCAGTAGAAGGAGCGTCCCTCCCTCTCACTGAGATCTCTGAAACCTTTCCGGATGAGCAACTGTTTGCCATCCAGGAAGTGCCATGGTTTGCAGACATTGCAAACTACAAGGCAGTGAGATTCATACCCAAAGAGTACAGTAGGATGCAATCAAAGAAATTAATCACAGATGCAAAGTACTATCTTTGGGATGAACCATATCTCTTTAAGAGATGTGCAGACGGAATAATCCGTAGATGTGTGCCTAAAGAGGAAGCACAGAAGATCCTTTGGCATTGCCATGGATCACAGTATGGAGGACATTTTGGAAGTGAGCGAACAGCCACAAGAGTCCTCCAAAGTGGCTTCTACTGGCCCACTCTCTATAAAGATTCCCGAGCATTTGTGCTTAATTGTGACAGTTGCCAAAGATCAGGCAACCTACCTCACAGTTATGCCATGCCTCAGCAAGGAATCTTGGAGATTGAGTTGTTTGATGTATGGGGTATTGACTTCATGGGACCTTTCCCGCCATCATACTCAAACACTTATATTCTGGTGGCAGTGGATTACGTATCCAAATGGGTGGAGGCTATTGCAACACCCACCAATGACACTAAAATAGTGTTAAAATTCCTCCAGAAACACATCTTCAGCAGATTTGGTGTCCCTAGAGTGTTAATCAGTGATGGGGGCACTCATTTCTGTAATAAACAGCTTTACTCTGCTCTGGTACGTTATGGAGTCAACCACAGGGTGGCTACTCCATATCATCCACAAACTAATGGGCAAGCTGAGGTCTCAAATAGGGAACTCAAAAGAATCCTGGAACGGACTGTAATTAACCGTAGAAAGGATTGGGCAAGAAGCTTGGATGATGCTCTATGGGCATACAGAACAGCATTTAAGACCCCTATAGGGACCTCTCCATACCAGCTTGTGTATGGAAAGGCGTGTCACTTGCCAGTGGAACTGGAACACAAGGCCTATTGGGCAACCAGATTCCTAAACCTTGATGCCAAGCTAGCTGGAGAAAAACGATTGCTCCAGTTAAATGAGCTAGAGGAATTTAGACTCAATGCTTTCGAAAATGCAAAGATTTACAAAGAGAAAGCGAAAAAATGGCATGATAAGAAATTGTCATCCAGAGTCTTTGAGCCGGGACAGAAAGTTCTGTTATTTAATTCAAGGCTCAAATTATTCCCTGGGAAATTAAAATCCCGGTGGAGAGGTCCATATGTAATTACAAGTGTATCACCATATGGATACATAGAGCTTCAGGATAATGACTCTAACAAAAAGTTCATTGTAAATGGACAAAGAGTCAAACATTATCTTGAAGGAAATTTTGAGCAAGAATGCTCAAAACTGAGACTTGATTAAAACTCAGTAATAGTCCAGCTAATGACACTAAAGAAGCGCTTGCTGGGAGGCAACCCAGCCATTTACAAAGTTTATTTACTAATTAAATAAATTTTCTTTTTTTACAGGTTTAAGTCCAAGTATCTTCAAAGGTGAATTAGCAATTGGTTGGATTCACAGAGCTATACAGGAAATTTGGAAGCTTACTGGCGTGAAAAAGCCAGTAAGAAACACTGTGGGCGTTAAACGCCCAAAAGAAGCACCCACTGGGCGTTTAACGCCAGTAAGGGTAGCTATCTGGGCGTTAAACGCCAGAAAGGAGCATCTTCTGGGCGTTAAACGCCAGAAAGATGCACCTTCTGGGCGTTTAACGCCAGTCTGCTAGCATCCTGGGCGTTCAGAAAAACGCCCAGTGAAGAAGGACTTTCTGGCGTTCAACTCCAGAAAGAAGCATCACATGGGCGTTGAACGCCCAGGAGAAGCATCATGTGGGCGTTAAACGCCCAAACCATGCACCATGTGGGCGTTCAACGCCAGGATGATGGGAGGAGGTAAAATTCGTTTTTCTTTACAATTTTTCTAAATTTTTAAGTTTCAATTCATGATTTCTTGCATAAACATGTTTCAAAATGTCATCCTTCAATTCTAAAATTTTTAATCCTAATTTCTAGAAACACTAATTTCTAAAATCCCTTTTTCAAAAATATCAAATATATCTTAATTCATAAGCCCAAATCTTTTTCCAATCTAAATCTTTTTCAAATCTTTTTCAACTCATCTTATCTTTTTATGAAAATGCCTTTCCTTCTACTCCTCTCCTTTCCTTTCTTTTGCTTGAGGACAAGCAAACCTCTAAGTTTGGTGTGATTTGCCATGATCACTGAGCTAAAACTCATTAAGATCATGGCACCTAAGAGAACAGGAAGAGCAAGGATGTGAACTTAAGGGAGCTGAAGCGTCAGAAATTAATTCTTGAAGGCACCCCACAGACTAGAGGAACATCCACTTCCCAAAACACAGGTTGTTAAGTTCTAATTCCAGCTTTAACTCTGTGATAGTATTATTATAGGATTTTACCTTAGAAGTTATATAGGAGTAGTAGTAATTAGCATGTCTATTTTGATTTTATTTCCAATTAAGCTATAATTTATTTTTCTCATCATCATCAGGCATAAATAAAGTAGTTGATTTTTTTTAGAATAAAGAAGTAATTTATATTTTTGAGTTCTTAGTAATAAAGACTATAATTAATTATATGTGGTGGCAATACTTTTTGTTCTCTGAATGAATGCTTGAACAGTGCATAAATTGTACTTTGAATTTGATGAATATTGGCTCCTGAAAGGATGAGGAACACGAAAAATATTATTGATGATCTGAAAAATCATGAAATTGATTCTTGAAGCAAGAAAAAGCAATTCAAAAAAAAAAAAAAGCCATGAGCACTAGCCAAGAGTAAAAAAGGGATCCAAGGCTTTGAGCATCAATGGATAGGAGGGCCCAAGGAATTAAAATCCAGGCCTAAGCGGCTAAACCAAGCTGTCCCTAACCATATGCTTGTGGCATGCAGGTCCAAGTTACAAGCTTGAGACTGAGTGGTTAAAGTCGTGATCCAAAGCAAAAGAGTGTGCTTAAGAGCTCTGGACACCACTAACTGGGGACTTTAGCAAAGCTAAGTCACAATCTGAAAAGGTTCACCCAGTTATGTGTCTGTGGCATTTGTGTATCTGGTGGTAATACTGGAAAACAAAGTGCTTAGGGCCACGGCCAAGACTCATAAAATAACTGGGTTCAAGAATCAACATACTACACTAGGAGAGTCAATAATACTATCTGAATTCTGAGTCCCTAAGGATGCCAATCATTCTGAAATTCAAAAGATACAGGGAGATGCCAAAACTGTTCAGAAACAAAAAGCTACAAGCCCCGCTCATCTAATAGGAATCTGAGCATCATTTAAAACTCTAAAATATTTTTTACTTCTTAATTTCTGTTAAAACCTATTTTATTTATCTAATTGCTTGAGGACAAGCAACAGTTTAAGTTTGGTGTTGTGATGAGCGGATATTTTATACGCTTTTTGGGGGTAATTTCTTATAGATTTTAGTATGTTTCAATTAGTTTTTAATAGAATTTTATTAGTTTTTAAGCAAAAATCATATTTCTGGACTTTACTATGAGTGTGTGTATTTTTCTGTAATTTCAGGTATTTTCTGACTGAAATTGAGCAAGCTGAGCAAAAATCTGACTTAGGCTGAAAAAGGACTGCTGATGCTGTTGGATCCTGACCTCCCTGCACTCGAAATGGATTTTCTGGAGCTACAGGAGTCCAATTGGCGCGCTCTCAACGGCGTTGGAAAGTAGACATCCAGGGCTTTCCAGCAATATATAATAGTCCATACTTTGCGCAAGGATAGACGACGTAACTTGGCGTTAAACGCCAAGTTCATGCTGCTGTCTGGAGTTAAACGCCAGAAAAACGTCATGATCCGGAGTTGAACGCCCAAAAACACGTCATAATCTGAAGTTTGACGCCAAGAAAGGCCTTTACACGTGGAAAGCTTTAGTCTCAGCCCCAGCACACACCAAGTGGGCCCCAGAAGTGGATTTCTGCACCAATTATCTTAGTTTATTCATTTTTCTGTAAACCTAGGTTACTAGTTTACTATTTAAACAACTTTTACAGACTTATCCTGTACCTCATGACATTTTCAGATCTGAATTACATACTTTTTGACGGCATGAGTCTCTAAACTCCATTGTTGGGGGTGAGGAGCTCTGCAGCGTCTCGATGATTTAATACAATTCCTTTGTTTTCCATTCAAACACGCTTGTTCTTATCTAAGATGTTTATTCGTGCTCAATTGTGAAGAAGGTGATGATCCGTGACACTCATCACCTTCCTCAACCCATGAACGTGTGCCTGACAACCACCTTCGTTCTACATCAGATTGAATGAATGTCTCTTAGCTTCCCTAATCAGAATCTTCGTGGTATAAGCTGGATTGATGGCGGCATTCATGAGAATCCGGAAAGTCTAAACCTTGTCTGTGGTATTCCAAGTAGGATTCCAGGATTGAATGACTGTGACGTGCTTCAAACTCCTGAGGGCTGGGCGTTAGTGACAGACACAAAAGAATCAAGGGATTCTATTCCAACCTGATTGAGAACCGACAGATGATTAGCCGTGCTGTGACAGAGCATAGGAACGTTTTCACTGAGAGGATGGGAGGTAGCCATTGACAATGGTGACACCCTACAGAGAGCTTGCCATGGAAGGAACCTGCGTGTGAGAAGAGGATTTCAAGGAAGAGTTGAAGTCAAAGGACAAAGCATCTCCAAAACTCCAACATATTCTCCATTACTGCACAACAAGTAAAGCTATTATTCCCCAGTACTGCATCCTTTATAAACAAGTAACTCTATTGTTCAAGTAATCCAAACAATTTTCTTTGACATCCTGACTAAGACAAATAAAATAAATATTGATTGCTTCAAGCCAATAATCTCCGTGGGATCGACCCTTACTCACGTAAGGTATTACTTGGACGACCCAGTGCACTTGCTGGTTAGTTGAACGGAATTGTGAAAAGAAAGTAATCAGTTAGTTGAGTTAGTTTAACTTTTTGGCACATGCCAAGGAGCCACTAATCAAGAATCACAATTTCGTCCACCAGTCATATAAGCTGTTTTATTTCAAAAAGTTTGTATCGTCTGTATGTAACTAGTCGGCCTAAACTAGAGTTCTTATGACTATCATACTTATATATCTTGATTATTATTATATTATGTCTTATGTGTATCTTGTGCCTTTACGCATCTAGTTATCGTGTAAACACATCAAGCTTTTTTGTTTCTGTTTTGAGTTAAAATTCTTCATCGGGCTTCTTGTATTGTCATTCCTTTCTATTTATATATTATCATATAAGCCTTAGAACTGTCGTGGTACTTTATTATCCTCTACTTTCATCGTCGATTCGGATGCAGTGTGGCGTGAGGCCACGTCTAAGCTATACAAGAATCATATCTACAGGATCGGGTTGTTCTTCGCCGACAACCTCCGCACCTCCGCCTTGAGAGCTTCGTCCGCCTCAGCCACCAGCCCCTGATCTCAAGGTCATCGATTTGCAGAAGTAAGTTCACAACCTCACCTAGAGCCTTTAGGACCAGGGTCACCGGCTGCATTTGTCTAATGAGAGGTATTAAGAGATCTTCACATGCATGGCAGTGAAAGATACTCACAATGCAGAGACAGAGTCTCTGAGGTAGTGGCTGAGGCAGGAGCTAGATCAGTTTCAGTGAATGCGACAATAGATGATAGTGTACTATTAGCAGATACGCGTTGATGGCAGCAGCGCTGCTGAAGGGGGCTCCTCTTCCTCCGCACAAGAGCCAGGACAGGCTCCGACACCACCACCTAGACCACTGCCTTAGTAGGACTAGGGAATGACAATGACAATGACAATGACTATCAAGACTCATAGTCATTAGGGTTCTATTTTGATTTGTTTGACAATATTTTATTTCTTCGAGTTTTTATTCTGTATACTTGATATTTCACATTATATATAGCTCACTGTTTCAGATAAATTACTACATGATTTTCACTAATTGAAATTTGACTATTAATTATTGACTATTAGGTTTTATCTGGTTTAGAAAAACAAAAACAAAAAAATAAAAAAAATCACCAAGTTACTGTCAGAAATTCTCCGACGGTAATCACCAAGACGTTTCCGTCAGCTTTATACATTGCATCTTATCCAAATTCCACCTGAAATTACTATTGGATTAAAAAATTTGAATATAAACCGTTACTGGTGAGGAGTTTATCGTCGGATTTTATCCAACAAAAATAAATTTACCGGTAGATTTTTTTGTAATTCGACTGATAAATCCAACGATACTCAGTGAATTTCTTGCTGTGGTAATTTTCAACAAAAAAGAAAATAGGATTTAAGAAATAAGTTGTTGCATGAAGATTTATTTTCAAATCTTTGTCCCATCTTGAGTTGATAATCCCTGTGTAAGGCTTATATGCAGTCTTATTCTATTAGAACATTTTTTATTGCATCTTCTGTCCTCATCATACCTTTATAGACATATCCCATGATGATTTATCATCAGCATCTACAATCCTCAATAATTTAATCAACAAGCTCACAAGTTTACATGCAATAAAACAATCATCCAAAAATTTGTTGTTCGAGATAATTGTCCTAACAGCTCTACCATTAGCAATCCTTCCTAATTTGTGATAAGTAAAGTGTGCATTCATAACCAATGCTTGAAAATCTCCACCTATTTTTGCTAAGTATTTTTTTCATTATATTAATCCCACTCCTCCAAAAGTATTCAAATAGAACAAGCATTGATAATGTGACTTTCCATTCATTATTTGTAAAGCAACATATCTCTAAGATAGATTTATTTTTTTTCCGAATATTAGAAGAAGCTTGTGATTGACTATTATTGGAATTAGGAGGATGACAAACATCATTTGAACTAAGAGGATTAGAAGGTAAATTATTCTATGCAGATACATTATTATCCCTAGATGCTTCTTAATTGATGCTATCATCCATACCTAAAAATTACTAGCAACCCAATATCAAAAAATAAGGACAATTTCAATTTCAAGAATCATAACAGCAATAACTTAGCAAATTAATAACTTAACAAGAACAAGACTTGAATAAAAAATTCAACAATCTAATAACAAGAAACAAGAACAATCTCAATCTCAATCCAACAAATTAAAACACAATCAACCCAATAATTTAGCAAAATAACAACTTAATTTAGCAAATTAACAAGAATAATACCTGAATAGAAAATCCAGCAACCCAATAACAGAAACAAAAAATCACAGTAACAACTTGATAGAACATCACAAGCAAAACAAAAAAAAAATTGAAGAAGAAAAATAACAAGAACATGAATCAACATAACAGAAACAACATAATTAATCAACATAATAGAATCACAGTAATAACAAGTTAACAATAATAAGTGAAGAAGAAAAATTAAGTAATAACAACATAAAATTCCTAAACCAATTAAAACAAAAAAAAATACCTTAGCATAAAGGTGAGGGAGCACGACGAAGGGGAGGGGTGGACGCAACAAAACTAGAGAAGAGGTGGCTTGGAGTGCCGCTAAACTAGAGAAGAGGAGGGTTGGAGCGCGGCGGAACTGGAGCAAAAAAGGGTTGGACAGTGGCCGGCTTCAAGTAAATGGTGATAGTAGTGGTGGCTAGACAGAGCAGAACTCCAGAGTGTAGAATAGAAGATTTTGCTCTGCTGAAGGAGTAAGGGACGAGACCGCGTGTAGGAGCTTAAGGAAAAGTAGGGTTTTAATGCTTTTTTTATTTCATCAAAATGGCGTTATTTTTTTGTTTTTCAGTAAAAATCGGGCGGTTTTTAACCGGTTCAATGGTCCAAATTAAGTTTTTGGCCCAGGCAGTTCTGCTTGCTGCTTGAATCACTTGTCCTATCGAATCTTAGTCAATCAGTCAGACTAACCGATTCGAACCAATTTTCAAAACCAAGAAAAAATCTCATAAAAAAATTTATTCTATGCAATACACAAAAAAATGTTTATATTTTTGTATTTTTACTCTCTTGCTTTTTTTGCAAACATTTAACGTTTTTACTAATTTTATATTTTTTTCATTTTGGTTTATTCAAACAGTTATATTTTTCATGATTTATGTAACACCCTACCACATTAAGCTTTACGCTTAAGTCATAAAACAGAGGTGGTGTGGTATTACGACCTCTAAAATAAAATGAGTACACATAATAGCAGAAGAATTATAATATGCTAGGAGCCTTGAAGAATAGAGGAAATAAAAATCGCAAAATAAAAGCGCAACGCTCAAGGAATGAGTTAACTTGCGTGCTAAGAAAACCATAACTATTAAACATAAGATAACAGAAGTAGGAATAGAGAGCCAAAGATACAAAATAACAAGCTCCTGACTCAGCCTGTGAAGTCAAGGCTGGCCGGAGAATATACACACATATATACATATATATACATATCCCAGATGTACATAAACAAAATCCTGCCTCTCCATACACCTCTAGAAGGATCAAAAAGAATAAGTTATGTGGAGAGAAAGTTAAGTACATATATATACATCATAGCATAACAAAATAACATAGTAACCACTCCGCTTCAAAAGTCCAGACGCCTAACGAGATGCCTCTCGACCTGCATCTGAAAAATAACAACATAGTATGGAATGAGAACCGGAGGTTCTCAGTATGGTAAAGGTGCCACACACATAATATATAAGGTCCTGGGAATGCCAGAGGCAATCCTAGAATACCAACACTCAGATTATAGAGCTTAATGTATTAAACAGAAGCCATAAAAGGTGGTTTTCTAAGAATATGTAAACCTGACTTAACTTAACCTTAAACCTAAATCTTATACTACCATTCCTCCACACCTCCATCTCCATCAGTATTTCACAGACAAATAAACAGATAAAGGCAAGCACAGGAAGGTTACAAATACTGCAGGTAACAAATATACATTTAGCATAGCAAATACATTTAAGCACACCCAATTAAAGCACAAGCAAGTAGTTAAAGTAATATGCATATGATGCATGCCTATCCTATGGCTGATGAGGCTCATCTGTCGGTTATCCAGCCAACCCAACAAGTCGGAATTGTCCTTAGACTATCCCCCGACGTCCATCCCCAAGAATCTATTGGTGCACGAAATTGTGATCATCAATGGCGCCATCAACATGGTACACTCAATTGCAATCTCAACTCTTTATCACAACTTCGCACAACTGACCAACAAGTGCACTGGATCATCCAAGTAATAAACCTTACGCGAGTAAAGGTCGATCCCACGGTGATTGTTGGTATGAAGCAAGCTATGGTCATCTTGTAAATCTCAGTCAGACAGATTAAAATGGTTATGGATGATTTATGAATAAAGCATAAAATAAAGATAGAGATACTTATGTAATTCATTGGTGAGAATTTCAGATAAGCGTGTGGAGATGCATTGTCCCTTCCGTCTCTCTGCTTTCCTACTGTCTTCATCCAATCCTTCTTACTACTTTCCATGGCAAGCTGTATGTTGGGCATCACCGTTGTCAATGGCTACAGTATCGTCCTCTCAGTGAAAATGTTCAACGCGCTCTGTCACAGCACGGCTAATCATCTGTCGGTTCTCAATCAGGTTGAAATAGAATCCAGTGATTCTTTTGCGTCTGTCACTAACGCCCAGCCTTCAGGAGTTTGAAGCTCGTCACAGTCATTCAATCCTTGAATCCTACTCAGAATACCACAGACAAGGTTTACACCTTCCGGATTCTCTTGAATGCCGCCATCAATTCTAGCTTATACCACGAAGATTCTGATTAAGGAATCCAAGAGATAAACATTCAAGCCTTGTTTGCTTGTAGAACGGAAGTGGTTGTCAGGCACGCGTTCATAAGTGAGAATGATGATGAGCGTCACATAATCATCACATTCATCATGTTCTTAGGTGCGAATGAATATCTTAGAATAAGAATAAGCTGAATTGAATAGAAGAACAATAGTAATTGTATTAATACTCGAGGTACAGCAGAGCTCCACACCTTAATCTATGGTGTGTAGAAACTCCACCGTTGAAAATACATAAGTGATAATGGTGATCATTGGCTTCGGCCCCAAAGAGGGAACCAGAAGAACCAAGATCTGATCTAAGAACTAGACATCCAAAGATGATCCTAAGATCTAAAGTGATCAAAAGATATGAAACACAATAGCAAAAGGTCCTATTTGTAGAGAACTAGTAGCCTAGGATTTACAGAAATGAGTAAATGACATAAAAATCCACTTCCGGGCCCACTTGGTGTGTGCTTGGGCTGAGCATTGAAGCTTTCATGTGTAGAGACTTTTCTTGAAGTTAAACGCCAGCTTTTGTGCCAGTTTGGGCGTTTAACTCCCATTCTTGTGCCAGTTCCGGCGTTTTACGCCAGAATTCTTGAGCTGACTTGGAACGCCTGTTTGGGCCATCAAATCTCAGGTAAAGTATGGACTATTATATATTGCTGGAAAGCCGAAGATGTCTACTTTCCAACTCAGTTGAGAGCTCGCCAATTAGGTTTCGGTAGCTCCAGAAAATCTATTTCAAGTGCAAGGAGGTCAGAATCCAACAGCATCTGCAGTCTTTTTTAGCCTCTGAATCAGATTTTTGCTCAGGTCCGTCAATTTCAGCCAGAAAATACCTGAAATCACAGAAAAACACACAAACTCATAGTAAAGTCCAGAAAAGTGAATTTTAACTAAAAACTAATAAAAATATAATAAAAACTAACTAAAACATACTAAAAACATACTAAAAACAATGCCAAAAAGCGTATAAATTATCCGCTCATCACAACACCAAACTTAAATTGTTACTTGTCCCCAAGCAACTGAAAATCAAATAAGATAAAAATAAGAGAATATGCAATGAATTCCAAAAACATCTATGAAGATCAGTATTAATTAGATGAGTGGGGCTTTTAGCTTTTTTGCCTCTGAAGAGTTTTGGCATCTCACTCTATCCTTTGAAATTCAGAATGATTGGCTTCTATAGGAACTCAGAATCCAGATAGTGTTATTGATTCTCCTAATTAAGTGTGATGATTCTTGAACACAGCTACTTTATGAGTCTTGGCCGTAGCCCAAAGCACTCTGTCTTCCAGTATTACCACCGGATACATACATGCCACAAACACATAATTGGGTGAACCTTTTCAGATTGTGACTCAGCTTTGCTAGAATCCCCAATTAGAGGTGTCCAGGGTTCTTAAGCACACTCTTTTTGCCTTGGATCACAACTTCATTATTTTTTTTCTTTTTTTTTTCTTTTTCCTCCCTTTTTTTATTTTTATTTTTTTTTGAATATTCACTGCTTTTTCTTGCTTCAAGAATTATTTTTATGATTTTTCAGATCCTCAATAACATGTCTCCTTTTTCATCATTCTTTCAAGAGCCAACATTCATGAACAACAAATTCAAAAGACATATGCACTGTTCAAGCATACATTCAGAAGTCAAGGTATTGCCACCACATCAAAATAATTAATCTGTTATAAAATTCAAAATTCATGCAATTCTTCTCTTTTTCAATTAAGAACATTTTTCATTTAAGAAAGGTGATGGATTCATAGGACATTCATAACTTTAAGGCATAGACACTAAGACACTAATGATCATGTAATAAGACACAAACATAGTTAAACATAAGCATAAAATTCGAAAAACAGGAAAATAAAGAACAAGGAGATTAAAGAACGGGTCCACCTTAGTGATGGCGGCTTGTTCTTCCTCTTGAAGATCTTATGGAGTGCTTGAGCTCCTCAATGTCTCTTCCTTGCCTTTGTTGCTCCTCTCTCATGATTCTTTGATCTTCTCTAATTTCATGGAGGAGGATGGAATGTTCTTGGTGCTCCACCCTTAGTTGTCCCATGTTGGAACTCAATTCTCCTAGGGAGGTGTTGATTTGCTCCCAATAGTTTTGTGGAGGAAAGTGCATCCCTTGAGGCATCTCAGGGATTTCATGATGAGTGAGATCTCTTGTTTGCTCCATCCTTTTCTTAGTGATGGGCTTGTCCTCATCAATGAGGATGTCTCCCTCTATGTTAATTCCAACTGAATAACAGAGGTGACAAATGAGATGAAGAAAGGCTAACCTTGCCAAGGTAGAGGACTTGTCCGCCACCTTATAAAGTTCTTGGGCTATAACCTCATGAACTTCTACTTCCTCTCCAATCATGATGCTATGAATCATGATGGACCGGTCTATAGTAACTTCGGACCGGTTGCTAGTGGGAATGATTGAGCGTTGGATAAACTCCAACCATTCCCTAGCCACGGGCTTGAGGTCATGCCTTCTCAGTTGAACCGGCTTCCCTCTTGAATCTCTCTTCCATTGAGCGCCCTCTTCACAAATGTCTATGAGGACTTGGTCCAACCTTTGATCAAAGTTGACCCTTCTAGTGTAAGGGTGTTCATCTCCTTGCATCATGGGCAAGTTGAATGCCAACCTTACATTTTCCGGATTAAAATCTAAGCATTTCTCCTGAACCATTGTAAGCCAATTCTTTGGGTCTGGGTTCACACTTTGATCATGGTTCTTGGTTATCCATGCATTGGCATAGAACTCTTGAACCATTAAGATTCTGACTTGTTGAATGGGGTTGGTAAGAACTTTCCAACCTCTTCTTTGAATCTCATGTCGGATCTCCGGATATTCACTCTTTTTGAGTTTGAAAGGGACCTCGGGGATCACCTTCTTCATGGCCACAACTTCATAGAAGTGGTCTTGATGCACCCTTGAAATGAATCTCTCCATCTCTCATGACTCGGAGGTGGAAGCTTTTGCCTTCCCTTTCCTCTTTCTAGAGGTTTCTCTGGTCTTAGGTGCCATAAATGGTTATAGAAAAACAAAAAGCAATGCTTTTACCACACCAAACTTAGAAGGTTTGCTCGTCCTCGAGCAAAAGAAGAAAGAAGAGAGTAGAAGAAGAAGAAATAGAGGAGATGGAGGGAGTTTTGTGGTTCGGCCAAGGGGGAGAAGTAGTGTTTAGGTTGTGTGAAAATGAGGTGGTGAAGATGGGTTTATATAGGGGTAGAGAGAGGGGTAGGGTTCGTGGGATAGGTGGGGATCCTGTGGGGTCCACAGATTCTGAGGTGTCAAGGATAATTCATCCCTGCACCAAGTGGCGAGCAAAAATGCTCCTTCTGCCAATCCTGGCGTTAAACGCCGGGCTGGTGCCCATTTCTGGCGTTTAACGCCAGCTTGGTGCCCATTCCTGGCATTAAATGCCAGTCTGGTGCCCCTTTCTGGCGTTAAATGCCCAGAATGGTGCCAGACTGGGCGTTAAACTCCCATTTGCTGCCCTTACTGGTGTTTAAACGCCAGCAAGGTTTTCCTCCAGGGTGTGCTATTTTTCTTTCTATTTTTCATTCTGTTTTTGCTTTTTCAATTGATTTTGTGACTTCACATGATCATCAACCTACAGAAAACATAAAATAACAAAGAAAAATAGATAAATATAACATTGGGTTGCCTCCCAACAAGCGCTTCTTTAATGTCAATAGTTTGACAGTGGGCTCTCATGGAGCCTCACAGATACTCAGAGCAATGTTAGAACCTCCCAACACCAAACTTAGAGTTTGAATGTGGGGGTTCAACACCAAATTTAGAAGTTTGTTGTGGCCTCCCAACACCAAACTTAGAGTTTGGCTGTGGGGGCTCTGTTTGGCTCTGTTTTGAGAGAAACTCTTCATGCTTCCTCTCCATGGTAACAGAGGGATATCCTTGAGCCTTAAACACAAATGATTCTTTATTCACTTGAATGATCAATTCTCCTCTGTCAACATCAATCACAGCCTTTGCTGTGGCTAGGAAGGGTCTGCCAAGGATGATGGATTCATCCATGCACTTCCCAGTCTCTAGGACTATGAAATCAGCAGGGATGTAATGGTCTTCAACCTTTACCAGAACATCCTCTACAAGTCCATAAGCTTATTTTCTTGAATTGTCTACCATCTCTAGTGAGATTCTTGCAGCTTGTACCTCAAAGATCCCTAGCTTCTCCATTACAGAGAGAGGCATGAGGTTTATACTTGACCCTAGGTCACACAGAGCCTTCTCAAAGGTCATGGTGCCTATGGTACAAGGTATTAAAAACTTCCCAGGATCCTGTCTCTTTTGAGGTAATCTCTGCCTAGTCAAGTCATCCAGTTCTTTGATGAGCAAAGGGGGTTCATCCTCCCAAGTCTCATTACCAAATAACTTGTCATTTAGCTTCATGGTTGCTGGTGCACGAAACTGCAATAACACTTTTGCAATCCCGCACAACTAACCAGCAAGTGCACTGGGTCGTCCAAGTAATACCTTGCGTGAGCAAGGGTCGATCCCACGGAGATTATCGGCTTGAAGCAAGCTATGGTTATCTTGTAAATCTTAGTCAGGATATCAGAAATTATCAGGATTGATTGTAAAAAGCAAAAGAACATGTAATGGTTACTTGTATTGCAGTAATAGAGAATGGGTTGAGGTTTGGAGATGCTCCATCTTCCGAATCTCTGCTTTCCTACTATCTTCTTCATCAAACACGCATGTCTCCTTCCATGGCAAGCTCGTGTAGGGTCTCACTGTTGTCAGCAGCTACCTCCCATCCGCGCAGTGAAAGCTAATGCACACACTCTGTCACAGTGCTGCCAATCACCGGTTTGGTTCCCTCCCCTACCGGAATAGAATCACTCTTTTGCGTCTGTCACTAACGCCCAGTAGGTTACAGGTTTGAAGCACGTCACAGTCATTCAATCATTGAATCCTACTCAGAATACCACAGACAAGGTTTAGACCTTCCGGATTCTCTTGAATGCTGCCATCAGGTCCTGCCTATACCACGAAGATTCCGATGAAAGAACCCAAGAGATAACTACTCAATCTAAGATAGAACAGAGGTGGTTGTCAGGCACGTGTTCATGGTTGAGAATGATGATGATTGTCACGGATCATCACATTCATCCGGATTAAGAACAAGTGTTATCTTAGAATGGAAGCAAGCATGATTGAATAAGAAACAGTAGTAATTGCATTAATCCATCAAGACACAGCAGAGCTCCTCACCCCCAACCATGGGGTTTAGAGGCTCATACTGTGGAAAGAACGTGTACAAAATGTTATGAGGTCATAAGGTTCTGATTACAATGTAAAAAGGTCCTATAAGTAGTAAACTAGTATCCTAAGGTTTACAGAAATGAGTAAATGACAGAAAAATCCACTTCCTGGCCCACTTGGTGTGTGCTTGGGCTGAGCAATGAAGGAAATTCGTGTAGAGACCTTTTCTGGAGTTAAACGCCAGTTCTCATGCCAGTTTGGGCGTTTAACTCCAACTTTTATTCTAGTTCCGGCGTTTAACGCTGGAATTTCTGAGGCCGGATTGCTACGCGGGTTTGGGCCATCAAATCTTGGACAAAGTATGGACTATTATATATTGCTGGAAAGCCCAGGATGTCTACTTTCCAATGCCGTTAAGAGCGCGCCAATTGGGCTTCTGTAGCTCCAGAAAATCCACTTTGAGTGCAGGGAGGTCAGAATCCAACAGCATCTGCAGTCCTTTTCAGTCTCTGGATCAGATTTTTGCTCAGGACCCTCAATTTCAGTCAGAAAATACCTGAAATCACAGAAAAACACACAAACCCATAGTAAAGTCCAGAAAAGTGAATTTTAATTAAAAACTAATAAAAATATACTAAAAACTAACTAAAAGATACTAAAAACATACTAAAAACAATGCCAAAAAGCATACAAATTATCCGCTCATCACAACACCAAACTTAAATTGTTGCTTGTCCCCAAGCAACTGAAAATCAAAATAGGATAAAAGAAGAGAATATACTATAGACTCCAAAATATCAAAGAAACATAGTTCCAATTAGATGAGCGGGACTAGTAGCTTTTTGCCTCCGAACAGTTTTGGCATCTCACTCTATCCTTTGAAGTTCAGAATGATTGGCATCTATAAGAACTTAGAACTCAGATAGTGTTATTGATTCTCCTAGTTAAGTATATTGATTCTTGAACATAGCTAGTGTATGAGTCTTGGCTGTGGCCCAAAGCACTCTGTCTTCCAGTATTACCACCGGATACATACATGCCACAGACACATAATTGGGTGAACCTTTTTAGATTGTGACTCAGCTTTGCTAAAGTCCCCAATTAGAGGTGTCCAGGGTTCTTAAGCACACTCTTGTTGCCTTGGATCACAACTTTATTTCCTTCTCTTTTTTTTTTTTCGAAACTTTTTTTTTTTGAATATTGCTTTTTCTTGCTTCAAGAATCAATTTGATGATTTTTCAGATCCTCAATAACAGTTCTCTTTCTCCTCATTCTTTCAAGAGCCAACAATTTTAACATTCTCAAAACAACAAATTCAAAAGACATATGCACTGTTCAAGCATTCATTCAGAAAACAAAAAGTATTGTCACCACATCAAGCTAATTCAACTAGTTTCAGAGATAAATTTCGAAACCCTGTACTTCTTGTTCTTTTGTGATTAAAGCATTTTTCTTTTAAGAGAGGTGATGGATTCATAGGACATTCATAGCTTTAAGGCATAAACTTTATTAATTTTATTAATTAAGAACAAGACTCAAATATAGATATAAGATGAGACTAAAAATAAAGGAAAAAAAAATAATAAGAAGAAAAAACGAAAAACAGAGGCTCCTAATGATAGAGGTTTCACATAGTTAGGACTCAACAACCTTGATTTTGAGAAGTGGATGCTCTCTCAGCTTGAGAGGAGAGCTTTTGGCGCTTCAGTTCTTTGATTTCACGCCCCTGCTTCTCTTGTTCCTTCAGCAATTTGCAGATCATGCAGTTCTGATTTTGCTGTTCTTCCTTCAGTTGCTCCATAGTCTCTTGCAGCTTGTTGATGGATGCTTCTAGGCTGGCCCAGTAGCCAATTTCAGGGAATTCAGGGAGGAACTCACGCGCCCTCCTCTTGATAGAGTTGTCTTGCACTTGTCCTTCCATTGACTTCTTGGTGATTGGATGTTCAATGGGTATGAACTCATCTACTCCCATCTTTACCCCAGCCTCTTTACAGAGCAAGGAGATTAAGCTTGGGTAGGCCAATTTGGCTTCAGTGGAATTCTTATTTGCAATTGTGTAGATCTCACAAGCAATCACATGATGCACCTCCACTGCTTTTCCAAGCATAATGCAGTGAATCATCACTGCTCTCTTGATGGTGACCTCAGAACGGTTGCTAGTGGGCAATATGGAACGCCCAAGAAAGTCTAGCCAACCTCTTGCAATTGGTTTGAGGTCTCCCCTCTTGAGTTGGTTTGGGACACCCTTAGAATTGGTTATCCACTTAGTTCCAGGGAGGCATATGTCCTCTAGAACTTGATCCAACCCCTTATCTACTCTCACCATCCTCCTATTAAAGGAATCAGGATCATCTTGTAGTTGAGGCAACTTGAAGATTTCTCTTATTTTGTCCAGATGAAAGTATATAACTTTCCCTCTGACCATGGTTCTATGGGTATGGTAGGCAGTTCCAGTCATTCTTTGCTTATCTGTTAGCCACAGATTTGAATAGAATTCCTGAACCATGTTCCTTCCAACCTTTGTCTCAGGATTGGTCAGAACTTCCCAACCTCTGTTTCGAATTTGCTCTTGGATCTCCGGATATTCATCTTCTTTCAGATCAAATTTAACTTCCGGGATCACTGACCTCAGACCCATTATTTTGTGATAATGGTCTTCATGTTCTTTGGTTAAGAACTTCTCTTCATTCCAAAGATTCTTTGGATTAGTCTCTTTCTTTCCTCTTGAGTTGGTTTGTTTTCCCTTGGGAGCCATGATATTGATGAATCTTGGCTTAGTGATCACGGAAAAGCACACCAAACTTAGAGGTTTTGCTTGTCCTCAAGCAAAAAGAAAAGAAAGAAGATAAGAGAGAGAGAGGGGGAGAAAATTCGAATGGTGTGAGGAAGGAGGGGTGAGGAACGGTCATTTATAGAGTGGGGGGGAGAATTTCGAAAAACAAAAGAGAGATTTGAAAGGAAATTTGAAAAGATATGAAAAATATTTGAGAAAAGGGTGAGTTTTTGAAGAAGATTTGAGATTATTTTGAAATAGATTTGAAAAATGGTTTTGATTTTTGAAGATTTGAAAGTGAGTGATGAATGATTGAAGTGTGATTTTGTAGAAAAGTATGGGTGAGAAAAGGAAAGTTTGAAAAAAATCTGATTTGAAAACAAAATTGTGGTCCCCCCACCTTTCTGGCGTTAAACGCCCAGAATGGTACCCATTCTGGCGTTTAACGCCCACTTGGCACCCTTTTTGGGCGTTTAACGCCCAGCCAGGTACCCTGGCTGGCGTTAAACGCCAGAAAACCTTCCTCACTGGGCGTTTTTCTGAACGCCCAGTGATGCTGCACACCTGGCGTTAAACGCCCAGAATGGTGCCCATTCTGGCGTTTAACGCCCAGAATGGTACCATTACTGGCGTTAAACGCCCAGAATGGTGCCCATTCTGGCGTTTAACGCCCAAAATGCCCCTTACTGGCGTTTTTTTTCGCCAGTAAGCTCATTTTCTCTGCTTTTTGAGCTGAATCCTTCTGTAACTCTGTGAATTCCTTCATTTTCGATACTTGCCTCTGTAAGAACTAATCATACAACTTCCTAATGACTGGGTTGCCTCCCAGTAAGCGCTTCTTTACTGTCTTTAGCTGGACTTCTGCTGAGAATCACTCAAGCCTCAGTTTTGAGCATTCCTGCTCAAAATTTCCTTCAAGATAATGCTTGATTCTCTGTCCATTAACAATGAACTTCCTGTCAGAATCAATATCCTGAAGCTCAACATATCCATATGGTGACACTCCTGTAATCACATATGGACCCCTCCAACGGGATTTGAGTTTTCCTGGAAACAGTCTGAGCCTAGAGTTGAAGAGCAGAACTTTTTGTCCTGGCTCAAAGACTCTGGTTGACAATCTCTTGTCATGCCACTTCTTTGCCTTTTCCTTATAGATCTTAGCATTCTCAAAGGCATTGAGTCTGAACTCCTCTAGCTCATTTAGCTGGAGCAATCTTTTTTCACCAGCTAACTGTGCATCCATGTTTAGGAATCTGGTTGCCCAGTAGGCTTTATGTTCCAGTTCCACTGGCAAATGACAGGCCTTCCCATACACCAGTTGGTATGGGGAGGTCCCTATAGGAGTCTTGAATGCTGTTCTGTATGCCCACAGAGCATCATCCAAGCTCTTTGCCCAATCCTTTCTTCGGGACATTACAGTCCGTTCTAGGATTCTTTTTAGCTCTCTGTTAGAGACTTCAGCTTGCCCATTTGTCTGTGGATGATAAGGAGTTGCCACTTTATGGCTGATTCCATATCTAACCATAGCAGAGTATAGCTGTTTATTGCAGAAATGAGTGCCCCCATCACTGATTAGCACTCTGGGGACGCCAAACCTGCTGAAAATGTTTTTCTGGAGGAATTTTAGCACGGTTTTGGTATCATTAGTGGGTGTAGCAATTGCTTCTACCCACTTAGATACGTAGTCCACTGCCACCAGAATGTAAGTGTTTGAGTATGATGGTGGGAATGGTCCCATGAAATCAATTCCCCATACATCAAACAATTCTATCTCTAATATTCCTTGTTGAGGCATGGCATATCCGTGAGGCAGGTTACCAGCTCTTTGGCAACTGTCACAGTTACGCACAAACTCTCGGGAATCTTTATAGAGAGTAGGCCAGTAGAAGCCGCACTGGAGAACTTTAGTGGCTGTTCGCTCACTTCCAAAATGTCCTCCATACTGTGATCCATGGCAGTGCCATAGGATCCTTCGTGCTTCCTCTCTGGGTACACACCTGCGGATCACTCCGTCAGCACATCTCTTAAAGAGATATGGTTCATCCCAAAGGTAGTACTTGGCATCTGAAATTAGTTTCTTTCTCTGCACATAACTGTACTCTTTGGGTATGAACCTCACAGCTTTATAGTTTGCAATATCTGCAAACCATGGAGCTTCCTGAATGGCAAAGAGTTGCTCATCCGGGAAAGTCTCAGAGATCTCAGTAGAAGGGAGGGACGCCCCAGCCACTGGTTCTATTCTGGACAGATGATCAGCTACTTGATTCTCTGTCCCTTTTCTGTCTCTTATTTCTATATCAAACTCTTGCAGAAGCAACACCCATCTGATAAGCCTGGGTTTTGAATCCTGCTTTGTGAGTAAGTATTTAAGAGCAGCATGGTCAGTGTACACAATCACCTTTGATCCCACTAAGTAGGATCTAAACTTGTCAATGGCATAGACCACTGCAAGTAATTCTTTTTCTGTGGTTGTGTAATTCTTTTGTGCATCATTTAGAACACGGCTAGCATAATAAATGACATGCAGAAGTTTGTTATGCCTCTGTCCCAACACTGCACCAATGGCATGATCACTGGCATCACACATTAATTCAAATGGTAATGCCCAATCTGGTGCAGAGATGACTGGTGCTGTGACCAGTTTAGCTTTCAGGGTCTCAAATGCCTGCAAACACTGTGTGTCAAACACAAATGGTGTGTCAGCAGCTAACAGGTTACTCAGAGGTTTAGCAATTTTCGAAAAGTCCTTAATAAACCTTCTGTAGAATCCTGCATGCCCCAGAAAGCTTCTGATTGCCTTAACATTGGCAGGTGGTGGTAATTTTTCAATTACCTCCACCTTTGCCTTATCCACCTCTATTCCCCTTCTTGAAATTTTGTGCCCAAGGACAATTCCTTCAGTCACCATAAAGTGACATTTCTCCCAGTTTAAAACCAGGTTAGTCTCTTGGCATCTTTTCAGGACAAGTGATAGGTGGTTAAGACAGGAGCTAAATGAGTCTCCATATACTGAAAAGTCATCCATGAAGACTTCCAGAAATTTCTCTACCATATCTGAGAAGATAGAGAGCATGCACCTCTGAAAGGTTGCAGGTGCATTGCACAGACCAAAAGGCATTCTCCTATAGGCAAACACGCCAGAAGGGCATGTGAATGCTGTTTTCTCTTGGTCTTGAGGATCTACTGCAATTTGGTTGTAGCCTGAGTAGCCATCCAAAAAGCAGTAATAGTCATGGCCAGCTAGTCTTTCTAGCATTTGGTCTATGAATGGTAAAGGAAAATGATCCTTTCTGGTGGCTGTATTGAGTCTTCTGTAGTCAATACACATGCGCCACCCTGTGACTGTTCTTGTAGGAACCAGTTCATTTTTTTCATTATGAACCACTGTCATGCCTCCCTTTTTGGGAACAACTTGGACAGGGCTCACCCAGGGGCTATCAGAAATAGGATAAATAATCCCAGCCTCCAGTAATTTAGTGACCTCTTTCTGCACCACCTCCTTCATGGCAGGATTTAGCCTCCTCTGTGGTTGAACCACTGGTTTGGCATTATCCTCCAATAGGATCTTGTGCATGCATCTGGCTGGGCTAATGCCCTTGAGATCACTTATGGACCACCCAAGAGCTGTCTTGTGTGTCCTTAGCACTTTAATTAGTGCTTCCTCTTCCTGTGAATTTAAGGCAGAGCTTATAATCACTGGAAAAGTGTCACCCTCTCCCAGAAATGCATATTTCAAGGATGGTGGTAATGGTTTGAGTTCAGGCTTAGGAGGCTTATCCTCCTCCTGAGGAATTTTCGAAAATTCCTTTGCCTCCTCTGGCTCTTCCTGATCAGTTGGAGCATCTTTGAAGATGTTCTCAAGCTCTGATTCTAGGCTTTCAGCCATATTGATCTCTTCTACCAGAGAGTCAATAATGTCAGCGTCCATGCAGTCCTCTGGTGTGTCTGGATGCTGCATTGCTTTTACAGCATTCAACTTGAACTCATCCTCATTGACTCTCAAGGTTACTTCCCCTTTTTGTACATCAATGAGAGTTCGTCCAGTTGCTAGGAAAGGTCTTCCTAGAATGAGAGTTGCACTTTTGTGCTCCTCCATTTCCAGCACCACAAAGTCAGTTGGAAAGGCAAATGGCCCAACCTTGACAATCATGTCCTCTATTATGCCTGATGGGTGTTTAATGGAGCCATCAGCAAGTTGGAGGCATATCCTGGTTGGTTTGACTTCTCCAATCAACCCAAGCTTTCTGATAGTGGATGCAGGTATTAAATTGATACTTGCTCCAAGATCACATAAGGCTACCTTGGTATAAGTGCCTTCCAATGTGCATGGTATCAGAAAGCTTCCAGGATCTTGAAGCTTTTCTGGTAAGCTTTTTAGAATGACTGCACTGCATTCTTCAGTGAGAAACACTTTTTCAGTTTCTCTCCAATCCTTCTTATGACTTAAGATCTCTTTCATGAACTTAGCATAAGAAGGTATTTGCTCAAGTGCCTCTGCAAAAGGAATCTTTATTTCAAGAGTCCTTAAATAGTCTGCAAAGCGGGCAAATTGTTTATCATGTTCCGCTTTGCGGAGTTTCTGAGGATAAGGCATCTTGGCTTGATATTCTTCAACCTTAGATGCTGCAGGTTTATTCCTTACAGAAGTGGTTGAAGAAGCCTTGTTAGAGGGATTACTGTCAGCACTCTCAGGTGTCTGATTCTCCTTGGGCGTTTGAACGCCAGGAGTGGATGAAGTTTGGGCGTTAAACGCCAACTTCTCCCCCTTTTCTGGCGTTTGAACGCCAGAACTGGGCAGGGAATGGGCGTTTAACGCCAGCTTTCCTCCCTGTTCTGGCGTTTGAACGCCAGTATTGGGCAAGGAATGGGCGTTTAACGCCAACTTTCCTTCCCTTTCTGGCGTTTGAACGCCAATAATATTCCTCTCTGGGCTCTTACTGTCCTCAGAGGGATTTTGAACAGTGGCTTGGTCATCCTCTGTCAACTGTTCCTTAATTGACTTCTTGCTCTTTTGAGCAGTGGCATTCAGTGTTTTCCCACTCCTCAATTGAACTGCTTGACATTCTTCTGTTATTTGTTTAGATATTTGCTGTTTTGCTTGATTCAACTGCAGTTCTATGCTCTTGTTAGCAACCTTAGTATCATGGAGCATTTCTTTAAATTCTGCTAACTGTTCTGTCATCAGGAGCAATTGTTGATTAAGCTCATTCATCTGTTCTTGAGGATCAGGATCAGTGACTACTGCCATGACCTCTTCTTGTGGAACGAATTCCTTGCTAGAATATAAGTATTGGTTTCTAGCAACAATGTCTATAAGCTCTTGAGCTTCTTCAATTGTCTTCCTCATGTGTATAGATCCACCAGCTGAGTGGTCTATAGACATCTGAGCTTTTTCTGTAAGCCCATAGTAGAAGATGTCCAACTGTACCCACTCTGAAAACATTTCAGAGGGGCATTTTCTAAGCATACCTCTATACCTCTCCCAGGCATCATAAAGGGATTCATTATCCTCTTGTTTAAAGCCTTGGATGTCCAGCCTTAGCTGTGTCATCCTTTTTGGAGGGTAAAAATGATTCAGGAATTTTTCTGATAACTGTTTCCATGTCTTTATGCTTGCTGTAGGTTGGTTATTCAACCACCTTTTTGCTTGATCTTTTACAGCAAATGGAAACAGTAACAGTCTGTAGACATCCTGATCTACCTCTTTATCATGTACTGTGTCAGCAATTTGTAAGAACTGTGCCAGAAACTCAGTAGGTTCTTCCTGTGGAAGACCGGAATACTGGCAATTTTGCTGCACTATGATAATGAGTTGAGGATTTAGCTCAAAGCTGCTTGCTTTGATGGGAGGTATACAGATGCTACTCCCATATGCAGCTGTAATGGGGTTAGCATAAGACCCCAGAGTCCTCTTGGACTGATTAATTCCACTTAAGTCCATAATGGACAAAAGGGAAATGAGAATGATTGCAAAGAGATAAATTTTGTTTATTTTTATTTTTTTATTTTTTTATTTTTTTTTGAAATAACCGAAAAAATAAAATAAAAAGAAATTTAAATAAAAAAATTCGAAAATCAAAAGGAAAAATGAGATCAAAGCAAATTGAGAACTGAATCAATTAGTAAAAGAAAAGATTTTGAAAACAGCAATTAAGAAGATATGATTGAAAAATTTTTATGAAAGAGATTTGATTTTTTAAAAAGAGGAAAGAGAAAAACATAAAAGACACCAAACTTAAAATTTTTAGAAAATCAAAAAGGGACTAAGACTACGCAAAAACGAAAATTTTAAAAGAAAAATAAAAGCATGCAATTGACACCAAACTTAGAATATGAAACTAGACTCAACTAAAAGACTCTAAACCAACAAAAATAAAACAGTCCTAATCTAAGCAACAAGATAAGCCGTCAGTTGTCCAAACTCGAACAATCCCCGGCAACGGCGCCAAAAACTTGGTGCACGAAATTGCAATAACACTTTTGCAATCCCGCACAACTAACCAGCAAGTGCACTGGGTCGTCCAAGTAATACCTTGCGTGAGCAAGGGTCGATCCCACGGAGATTGTCGGCTTGAAGCAAGCTGTGGTTATCTTGTAAATCTTAGTCAGGATATCAGAAATTATCAGGATTGATTGTAAAAAGCAAAAGAACATGTAATGGTTACTTGTATTGCAGTAATAGAGAATGGGTTGAGGTTTGGAGATGCTCCATCTTCCGAATCTCTGCTTTCCTACTATCTTCTTCATCAAACACGCATGTCTCCTTCCATGGCAAGCTCGTGTAGGGTCTCACTGTTGTCAGCAGCTACCTCCCATCCGCGCAGTGAAAGCTAATGCACACACTCTGTCACAGTGCTGCCAATCACCGGTTTGGTTCCCTCCCCTACCGGAATAGAATCACTCTTTTGCGTCTGTCACTAACGCCCAGTAGGTTACAGGTTTGAAGCACGTCACAGTCATTCAATCATTGAATCCTACTCAGAATACCACAGACAAGGTTTAGACCTTCCGGATTCTCTTGAATGCTGCCATCAGGTCCTGCCTATACCACGAAGATTCCGATGAAAGAACCCAAGAGATAACTACTCAATCTAAGATAGAACAGAGGTGGTTGTCAGGCACGTGTTCATGGTTGAGAATGATGATGATTGTCACGGATCATCACATTCATCCGGATTAAGAACAAGTGTTATCTTAGAATGGAAGCAAGCATGATTGAATAAGAAACAGTAGTAATTGCATTAATCCATCAGACACAGCAGAGCTCCTCACCCCCAACCATGGGGTTTAGAGGCTCATACTGTGGAAAGAACGTGTACAAAATGTTATGAGGTCATAAGGTTCTGATTACAATGTAAAAAGGTCCTATAAGTAGTAAACTAGTATCCTAAGGTTTACAGAAATGAGTAAATGACAGAAAAATCCACTTCCTGGCCCACTTGGTGTGTGCTTGGGCTGAGCAATGAAGGAAATTCGTGTAGAGACCTTTTCTGGAGTTAAACGCCAGTTCTCATGCCAGTTTGGGCGTTTAACTCCAACTTTTATTCCAGTTCCGGCGTTTAACGCTGGAATTTCTGAGGCCGGATTGCTACGCGGGTTTGGGCCATCAAATCTTGGACAAAGTATGGACTATTATATATTGCTGGAAAGCCCAGGATGTCTACTTTCTAATGCCGTTGAGAGCGCGCCAATTGGGCTTCTGTAGCTCCATAAATCCACTTTGAGTGCAGGGAGGTCAGAATCCAACAGCATCTGCAGTCCTTTTCAGTCTCTGGATCAGATTTTTGCTCAGGACCCTCAATTTCAGTCAGAAAATACCTGAAATCACAGAAAAACACACAAACCCATAGTAAAGTCCAGAAAAGTGAATTTTAATTAAAAACTAATAAAAATATACTAAAAACTAACTAAAAGATACTAAAAACATACTAAAAACAATGCCAAAAAGCATACAAATTATCCGCTCATCAGTTGCTCCAAGGTATTTAGCAACTTGCTCTTCAGTGACATATTCGTCCTCTTCAGAGGAAGAATACTCATCAGAGCTCATGAATGGCAGAAGTAAATCCAATGGAATCTCTATGGTCTCATTATGAGCCTCAGATTCCCATGGTTCCTCATTAAGGAACTCATTAGAGGCCAGTGGACATCCATTGAGGTCTTCCTCAGTGGCGATCACTGCCTCTTCCTCCTCTCCAGGTTCGGCCATGTGGGTCATGTTAATGGCCTTGCATTCTCCTTTTGGATTCTCTTCTGTATTGCTTGGAAGAGTACTAGGAGGGAGTTCAGTAATTTTCTTACTCAGCTGTCCCACTTGTGCCTCCAAATTCCTAATGGAGGACCTTGTTTCGGTCATGAAACTTTGAGTGATTTTGATTAGATCAGAGACCATGGTTGCTAAGTCAGGGAGGCTCTACTTAGAATTCTCTGTCTGTTGCTGAGAAGATAATGGAAAGGGCTTGCCATTGCTAAACCTGTTTCTTCCACCATTATTGTTGTTGAAACCTTGTTGAGGTCTCTGTTGATCCTTCCATGAGAGATTTGGATGATTTCTCCATGAAGGATTATAGGTGTTTCCATAGGGTTCTCCCATGTAGTTCACCTCTTCCATTGAAGGGTTCTCAGGATCATAAGCTTCTTCTTTAGATGAAGCGTCCTTAGTACTGCCTGGTGCAGCTTGCATTCCAGACAGAATTTGAGAAATCATATTGACTTGCTGAGTCAATATTTTGTTCTGAGCCAATATGGCATTTAGAGTATCAATCTCAAGAACTCCTTTCTTCTGATTGGTCCCATTGTTCACAGGATTCCTTTCAGAAGTGTACATGAATTAGTTATTTGCAACCATTTCAATGAGTTCTTGAGCTTCTGCAGGCGTCTTCTTCAGATGAAGAGATCCTCCAGCAGAGCTATCTAATGACATCTTGGATAGTTCAGACAAACCATCATAGAAGATACCTATGATGCTCCATTCAGAAAGCATGTCAGAAGGACACTTTCTGATCAATTGTTTGTATCTTTCCCAAGCTTCATAGAGGGATTCACCTTCCTTCTGTCTGAAGGTTTGGACTTCCACTCTAAGCTTACTCAATTTTTGAGGTGGAAAGAACTTTGCCAAGAAGGATTGACTAGCTTTTCCCAAGAGTTCAGGCTTTCTTTAGGTTGTGAGTCCAACCATATCCTAGCTGTGTCTCTTACAGCAAAAGAGAATAGCATAAGTCTGTAGACCTCAGGGTCAACCCCATTAGTCTTGACAGTGTCACAGATTTGCAAGAACTCAGATAAAAACTGATGAGGATCTTCCAATGGAAGTCCATGGGACTTGCAATTCTGTTGCATTAGAGAAACTAATTGAGGCTTAAGCTCAAAGTTGTTTGCTCCAATGGCAGGGATAGAGATGCTTCTCCCATAGAAGTCGGGAGTAGGTGCAATAAAGTCACCTAGCACCTTCCTTGCATTGTTGGCATTGTTGTTGTTTTTGGCTGCCATGGGTTCCTCTTCTTTGAAAATTTCTGTTAGGTCCTCTACAGAAAGTTGTGCCTTAGCTTCTCTTAGCTTTCGCTTCAAGGTCCTTTCAGGTTCAGGGTCAGCCTCAACAAGAATGCTTTTGTCTTTGCTCCTGCTCATATGAAAGAGAAGAAAACAAGAAAATATGGAATCCTCTATGTCACAGTATAGAGATTCCTGGAGGTGTCAGAGGAAAAGAAAAATACAAGAAAGAGGTAGAAGAATTCGAACTTATCAAGAAAGATAAAGTTCGAATTGTGCATTGAGGAGGAGTATTAGTCCATAAATAAAAGGATGTGAGAAGAGGGGAAGAATTTTCGAAAATTAAAAAGGTTTTAAAAATATTTTGAAAAAAATACTAATTAATTTTCGAAAACTAAGAATGGAAAAGAAATCAAGTAATTTTTGAAAAAGATTTTGAAATTAGAAATTAGAAAGATATGATTGAAAACTATTTTGAAAAAGATGTGATTAAAAGATATGATTGAGAAGATATGATTTGAAAAACAATTTAAAAAGATTTGATTTTAAAAATTAATAACCTGCCTAACAAGAAAGACATGATTCAGACATTAAACCTTTCTCAACAGAAAAGGCAACATGCTTGAAATGTTGAATCAAATCATTAATTGTTAGCAAATATTTTTGAAAATGGAAAAAAATTGATTTTGAAAATATATGATTGAAAAGATATGATTTGAAAAAGATTTGATTTTGAAAAAAATTTTGAAAACTTGAAAAAAAATTTGAATTGAAAACAAAATCTTCCCTCTTGTGCCATCCTGGCGTTAAACGCCCAGAATGGTATCCATTATGGCATTTAACGCCCAAAACACTACCCTTTTGGGCGTTAAACGCCCAGCCAGGCACCCTGGCTGGCGTTTAAACGCCAGTTTTCCTTCCTTATTGGGCGTTTTGAATGCCCAGCTTTTTCTGTGTAATTCCTCTGCTGTATGTTCTGAATTTTCAATTCTCTGTATTATTGACTTGAAAAGACACAAATTAAAAATTTTTTTTTGAATTTTTAATAATGAGGAATAATCAAAATGCAACTAAAATCAAATAAACAATGCATGCAAGACACTAAACCTAGAAGTTTGTATACTATTGACACTAACAAAATGAGAATGCATATGAAAAACAACCAAACACTCAAGACAAGAGAATTTAAAGATCAGAACAAGGAAATCATCAAGAACAACTTGAAGATCAATTAAGACACATGAATGAATTCGAAAAATGCAAGAAGAATAGAAACATGCAATTGACACCAAACTTAAAATGAGACACTAGACTCAACAAGAAACATAAAATATTTTTGGTTTTTATGATTTTGTAATTTTTTTGGATTTTTCAAAAATTGAGTGAAAAAGAAAACAAAGATATCAAAATTCTTAATGAGAATTCCAGGAATCATGCAATGTTAGTCTAAAGCTTCAATCTAAAGAAATTAGACATGGCTAGCCAAGCTTCAGCAGGACATCACATTCAAGAGCAAAATTGATGAGAATCAATCAGCTTTGGTGATGATAAGAACATCACCTTGAAACACTTGAATTCATTCTTAAGAACTCTGAAAAAATACCTAATCTAAGCAACAAGATGAACCGTCAGTTGTCCAAACTCAAACAATCCCCGGCAACGGCGCCAAAAACTTGGGGTTGTTGCCGGATCAAAACTTGGCACTGTTATTGCAGGGAACAAATGCGAAACTACAGTTAGGACATTTAATTCCCCGGCAACGGCGCCAAAAACTTGGTGCACGAAATTGTGATCATCAATGGCGCCATCAACATGGTACGCTCAATTGCAACCTCAAATCTTTATCACAACTTCGCACAACTGACTAGCAAGTGCACTGGGTCGTCCAAGTAATAAACCTTACGCGAGTAAGGGTCGATCCCACGGAGATTGTTGGTATGAAGCAAGCTATGGTCATCTTGTAAATCTCAGTCAGGCAGATTCAAATAGTTATGGATGATTTATGAATAAAGCATAAAATAAAGATAGAGATACTTATGTAATTCATTGATGAGAATTTCAGATAAGCGTGTGGAGATGCTTTGTCCCTTCCGTCTCTCTGCTTTCCTACTATCTTCATCCAATCCTTCTTACTCCTTTCCATGGCAAGCTGTATGTTGGGCATCACTGTTGTCAATGGCTACAGTCTCGTCCTCTCAGTGAAAATGTTCAACGCGCTCTGTCACAGCACGGCTAATCATCTGTCGGTTCTCAATCAGGTTGGAATAGAATCCAGTGATTCTTTTGCGTCTGTCACTAACGCCCAGCCTTCAGAAGTTTGAAGCTCGTCACAGTCATTCAATCCTTGAATCCTACTCAGAATACCACAGACAAGGTTTAGACCTTCCGGATTCTCTTGAATGCCACCATCCATTCTAGCTTATACCACAAAGATTCTGATTAAGGAATCCAAGAGATAAACATTCAAGCCTTGTTTGCTTGTAGAACAGAAGTGGTTGTCAAGTACGCGTTCATAAGTGAGAATGATGATGAGCATCACATAATCATCACATTCATTATGTTCTTGGGTGCGAATGAATATCTTAGAACAAGAATAAGCTGAATTGAATAGAAGAACAATAGTAATTGCATTAATACTCGAGGTACAGCAGAGCTCCACACCTTAATCTATGATGTGTAGAAACTCCACCGTTAAAAATACATAAGTGATAATGGTGATAATTGGCTTCGGCCCCAAAGAGGAAACCAGAAGAACCAAGATCTAATCTAAGAACTAGACGTCCAAAGATGATCCTAAGATCTAAAGTGATCAAAAGATATGAAACACAATAGCAAAAGGTCCTATTTGTAGAGAACTAGTAGTCTAGGGTTTACAGAAATGAGTAAATGACATAAAAATCCACTTTCGGGCCCACTTGGTGTGTGCTTGGGCTGAGCATTGAAGTTTTCATGTGTAGAGACTTTTCTTGGAGTTAAACGCCAGCTTTTGTGCCAGTTTGGGCGTTTAACTCCCATTCTTGTGCCAGTTCCGGCGTTTTACGCCAGAATTCTTGAGCTGACTTGGAACGCCTGTTTGGGCCATCAAATCTCGGACAAAGTATAGACTATTATACATTTCTGGAAAGCCCAGAACGTTTACTTTCCAACGCAATTGAGAGCGCGCCAATTGGGTTTCTTTAGCTCCAGAAAATCTACTTCGAGTGCAGGGAGGTCAGAATCCAACAGCATCTGCAATCCTTTTTAGCCTCTGAATCAGATTTTTGCTCAGGTCCCTCAATTTCAGCCAGAAAATACCTAAAATCATAGAAAAACACACAAACTCATAGTAAAGTCCAGAAAAGTGAATTTTAACTAAAAACTAATAAAAATATAAGAAAAACTAACTAAAACATACTAAAAACATACTAAAAACAATGCCAAAAGGCGTATAAATTATCCGCTCATCATCTATGCATAGATTTTTCTCAAATAATCAATATTGCTCAATGGGGGTAACATTCCCGGGACTTTATATAGTGTCCAATCACACTTACATCGTAGGGTCAACAGAGTATCGAGTTTTTAACCTGGTACACGTGGTGGCAAGCCACGGCACTTGATCCAGGGAATCTCGTATCTCAGATTATTCAAATTCATAAGCCATATAAATAATTCAATTATAATTCATCAACATCGATCCACATCATTCTCAATCGCATCTCATTCATCATTATACGTCAATCATATTCAATCTTTATCCTTCATTATCACACCTCCCATTCCGTCCATCAATAGTTCCAATTCAAAACACAATTCATTCTTTTCTAAATAAATCAAACTTAAAACATGCTCATTTTCTTAACAACTCTAAATCAAACCATATAACCTTTGAATCTAAATCTTTTTAAATAATCATATAAACAAAATCTCTAATTTTTATAAAATTTCGGTAGCATCTCCTCTAAAACTCGGACTTGCCACCCTTTTCGGGTCCAAACCTGTATTCTTTTCAATTCAACATACCCTTCCTCATCATCATAACAATCACCACAATAAATCTACCTCAGATCAACAATTAAACTCGTACAATATTCAAATCCAACAATCAAAATTCAACTAAGAATCATAGTTCACAAGTCCTAGGCTTAAAACATAAAATACCTCATTATCACAACAACCTCCACAATAGTTATACCTCAAATCAATAATTCACCACCAAACCAACCATGTTCATCAACAATAACATTCAACCATAATTCTCTCCAAATTAACATAACAACATTCACCATCCAAAATTAATAACTAATTATCTAATAAATTTCAACCATATATATATATATTCATCAATAAATTACTAAACATTAAACATACACCTGCATTCCAACTTATCCTATGGTCATCTAGCCTAAGTTTTCACAGAACATTATATATTAAATGCAAGAAACCTAAACCATACCTTAGCCGATTCCCAAGTATTATTCCAAAATAATTTTCCTAAAAGAACACAGCCCTCAAAACCTCAACTAATCCGCTTCCTCCAAGTTCCAGTATTCACAATTTCGAGCTCCAATTATTTATTCACAACCTAATACACATTCATAACACATATATATCTAATTTAATACTCAAAGCTCAAATTTAATGAAATTAAAATAGAATTATCGTATCCTCACCTTATCCAAACTTCACATAAGTAAGAGTGAACGTTTTCCTCAAGCTAATTGGATCCTAAAAAATACGAAATCAAAAAAATTCAACCTTCCCATTAAAAATTCGAAAATTGGATGAAGAGAATGGCTGGAAGTGATTAATGGCTTATCAAAGAAATTATTTCGATAGAAATGTAGAGCTCGACGTGGTGGACGCATGGCCGCAAACGATGCGGCGATCGGAGCTCGGACGGAGAAGTTACGGCGTTCGAGAGTTGACGCAAGGGTTCGTGCCCTTCTTTTCTCCTCTCTGATGCGTTGCTTCTGCTGCATCATTGAAGAAAGAACGTGAGCTTTAGCTCATTTAAATGCTGGCCGGTTAGGCCCATGGGCCTGGTTTGGGCCCAGTTCAACTGGTTTGGTCCGTTCGGCCCAATCTTGGGCCGTTTTCTTCGAAATTGGTGTCAAAATTTTTGTTTCGATGAGATCTATCCTAATTTAATATTATATTCACATTTCTAATATTTCTTATTAAAAATTAATTTATTGACTAATTATCTACTAATTTAACCGGGGTTTACAATTTAAACATGTTATTTATTTATATTGCTCTTTACGTGATTTTTTCTTGTTAATTAAAACTTATTTAAACTTTATCTTGTCGCTTGAGTAAATATAACTCATTGTAAATACCTTGTATAATTCAAATCATGAAGAGAAAAATTGAGATTGTGATGTACATTTAGTCTACTTTTATTTGTTTAATCAAGTAAAATTCAAGCAAAACAGGTGGATTGGACTCTTAAGAAACTTTTTTCATCGAAACACAGCACACCTAGATAAGTAGCTATAACAAGAATAGAAAATCGACCTGACTTCTATGAGCAATGTCGAAATAGGAATAAGGTTCAATCAATTTAATTTTTTATACCAATCTAGCGGGAGATTTTTTTTTTTCAAGTTACGTCAGTTGAGACTCAAGATCAAGATCTTTAACCGGAGAGGAAGGATATATGTCAATTGAATTACGGTTTGTTGGTGCAGGAGATGTTGATCTTTACTTTGGTTCTCCGTGTTTAGGTTTTGGTTCTCTTTTTTATGTTAAGACTTAGTAGATCCCACCACCAACAATATAATAAATTTCAAAATACTATTTATTTTTTGGTGAACAGCAATTAAAAAAAAGAGAAAGAAGGAGACAATAATGAAGAAAAAACTATTTATGGTCCCACATTAATAGAAGAAGTAATGCAATTGGAGGTTGTAGCCAAACCACTTCGTAATGAACATCACAAGCTCCTCTTTTAGCGAATTAGTCTGAAACTTTATTAGAATATCTTGATATGATTTCAAACCTCACTTTTCAATATGCTCTCATCTTCAAGTGAAAGATCCTTTTAACAATTTCTATTTCATGATGCCTATCAGGTAATCACTACCTAGACACTAGGTCATACGCTTTGGGACAGTCAGACTCACACACCAGAAGCTTGACTCTAGATTTAACAGCATGATGTAAACCTCTCCATATGCTTCAAAGCTCTGCTTTGATGACATTGGCACCATTAATTTGGCTTGCCCCTTCTATCACCTAGTTACTAGAATTATTGCGCTAACACCATCCAAACCAGCATTTCCAATCGACATTTTTACACTACCATCACAATTAAGATTAATTGCACTAGGCTCAGGGACTTTTCAATTAAAAGGTTTCATGCTAAATGATGAGCAAACTATTGGGATCATAGCAGCACTAAATACAACACTCCACATTCGAGCTCAAAATACAATCTCACCATAAGAGCTAAAGAAACCATAAAAAATACCACTATTTTTGTCTTGCCAAATAGCCTACACAATTGAGCAGATCCTGATGGAAAAAATTAACATCTGAGAACCCCAGATAACTCCAGACCAGCTTCACTACATCGCAATCTCGAAGGCAATACATAATTGTCTCTGGAATATGGTTACATCTAGTGCAAATATTAGAAGTAGAGAGATTTTTTCGAAAGCATAGCTACTGAGTCGGCAGAGAAGAATGGAGATAAAGCCATACGAAAAATCTCACTTTCTGTGGTATATGAATTTTTCAAAACCAAGACCAATTAATATCTTCATCCCAATTAACTTTTTTTTTAGCAGTCACTCATATTCATATTTAGCTGAATACAAATTTAAAGGAGAGCTTGTCCACATCCAACTTGAATCACCATTCGTATCACAAAGGAGAGAATAACTCAAAATATCATCATTACTTTACTAGGAATAAAAAGAATAAATTCATTCCAAATACCAAGAATCATTCTTATATACATCCTTGATTCTCATGTGTGATTTGATAATTTTTAAAAATTTCACTTTAGCACCCACCGGACCTGATTGCATCCAATTATCAAACCAGAAAGATTTATTAAATAAGCCAAGTTTTTATGTAATACCATCACTGAAAATAACTGTAGCATGAGTGATTTCCTTCCAAATGTGAGATGAAAAACCACTGACTGTAGTCTTGAAAATATTTCTATTTTTAAGATACTTTTGAAGCATGTGTTGGACCCATAATTTATCATAGTTATTTGCAAATTACCAAACTAGTTTTTCTACCAACGAGTAGTTCACCAAGCAAGAGTCCCTAATTGCAAGACCTCCATGTTTCTTAGGAGTAGTTAAGGTCCTCCAAGAATTTAAATGTAACCCCTGACTAGTAGTACTACCATTCTAGATGAACTTTTAAATGGTTGCATCACTATTTGAACACACAGAGTTCAGAAAAAGACTAACTTGCATTCTATAGATAGGAGTAGAAGATAAAACATATTTGACTAGAGAATTCTTACCAACTCTATTGTGGAATCTCCTTTTTCAAAAAGTAAGTCTATTCCAAATCTTGTTCATACATCATTGAATTTTCTTTGATAACTCTGGCATGCGTGAGAGGCACCCTAAGATATTTTTCCAATGAGTTAGCAACTTGGATAGATAAAATACTTGTAAAGAGATCCTTCTGTTGCCTGAAAATATTAAAAGAACATATGGCTCGAGATTTATCAAGGTTAACCTTCATACTTGACTCCTTATAAATCATTGCCAAAGTATCCAGAACATGCATAACTTGAGACTCTGTAACTTTACAAAAGAAAATAAGATCATCTATAAACAAAAGATAAGAGATGACAGACCCTCCTCTAAAAATAGCTACTGGACTCCAATTACTAGAATCTACCCTCTATGTAATTAGACAGCTCAGTCGCTCTGTACAAAGCACAAAAAGATAGAGAGACATTGGATTACCTTGCCTCAAGCCCCATTTTGGTTGAAAATATTCTAAGCTGTTTCCATTCCATATCAGAGCCAAAGACGATCGAACACATCACATAATTAAAGAAATAATAGATGGAGGGAATTCAAACATACCTAAAATTTGCTCCAAGAAGTTCCAGTTAATTTTATTATATGCCTTAAGATTAATTTTAAAAGCTAAGGCACCCTTCTAGATTTAGTTTTTTTCATAAAATAAAGGACTTTTTGGGCAATAATAATATTATCTGGCGATCCTCTTAGTGGAATAAAACCTGTAATACCCGGTCTAACCGAAATTAGTTAAATAATAAGTTAAATAGGAGCGAATATGGTTGAAAGATTTGGCAATTGGAATTTGATGATTTAAATATGATATTTGGATTCAGTGAATTTTTCCGAGTCAGAGAACATAGTTTTCTGCGTAAAAGCGCGCAGTGGAATTTTGACCGGAAGTACTGGCTGAGATCTGTCTGGTACTGCAGCTGAGAAAATTGATTATGAGTAAATAAGATTAAGAAATGAGGAATTATAATTAGGGGAGGTAGAAATATTTGAAGTGCGATTTGGAGCGCTAATCTTAAAGGTTTTGGCCCAAAATTGGGCCAACGGACAAAAATAAGTGAACCGGGCCTAAGTGGGCCCAAGACCCAACATATATAAACATTAGTTATGAGCATTTCAGCTCATTTTACCCTAAAAAGAAGGGTTGGGACGCTGAATTAAGAAGAGAGAAGAGAAGAGAGAAAACCTAACTCTCTTTGATCTTCAAACCACCATAACTTGAGCTACGGAGCTCCGATTGATGAGCCGTTTGTGGCCACGCATCGCTCTTCTCATCCTCTATGATTCTATTTAAGTTTTGTGGTGAGCATTTGATGAGCGGATAATTTGTACGCTTTTTGGCATTGTTTTTAGTATGTTTTTAGTAGTTTTAGTTGAGTTCTTAGTATATTTTTATTAGTTTTTAGTTAAAATTCAATTTTCTGGACTTTACTATGAGTTTGTGTGTTTTTCTGTGATTTCAGGTATTTTCTGGCTGAAATTGAGGGACCTGAGCAAAAATCTGATTCAGAGATTGAAAAGGACTGCAGATGCTGTTGGATTCTGACCTCCCTGCACTCGAAGTGGATTTTCTGGAGCTACAGAAGCCCAATTGGCGCGCCCTCAACGGCGTTGGAAAGTAGACATCCTGGGCTTTCCAGCAATATATGATAGTCCATACTTTGCCCAAGATTTGATGGCCCAAACCGGCGTTCAAAGTCACCTACAGAAATTCCAGCGTTAAACGCCGGAACTGGCACCTAATTGGGAGTTAAACGCCCAAACTGGCATAAAAGCTGGCGTTTAACTCCAAGAGAAGTCTCTACACGAAAATGCTTCATTGCTCAGCCCAAGCACACACCAAGTGGGCCCGGAAGTGGATTTTTATGTCATTTACTCATCTTTGTACACCTTAGGCTACTAGTTTTCTATAAGTAGGACCTTTTACTATTGTAATAGGAAGAGTCTTTCGATCATGTTTTGATGATTGAACTCACTTTGGGAGGCTGGCCATTCGGCCATGCCTAGACCTTGTTCTTATGTATTTTCAACGGTGGAGTTTCTACACACCATAGATTAAGGTGTGGAGCTCTGCTGTACCTCGAGTATTAATGCAATTACTATTGTTCTTCTATTCAATTCCGCTTGTTCTTTGTCCAAGATATCACTTGTTCTTCAACTTGATGAAGGTGATGATTGACACTCATCATCATTCTCACCTATGAACAAGGTGACTGACAACCATTCTTGTTCTACAAGCATCTGAGGCTTAGTGAATATCTCTTGGATTTCTGATTGCATGATGCATGGTTGATCGCCTGACAACCGAGTGCTCGCCTGACAAACGAGCCAGCCATTCCGTGAGATCAGAGTCTTCGTGGTATAGGCAAGAACTGATGGCGGCATTCAAGAGAATCCAGAAGGTCTAACCTTGTCTGTGGTATTCTGAGTAGGATTCAATGATTGAATGACTGTGACGTGCTTCAAACTCCTGAGGGCGGGGCGTTAGTGACAGATGCAAAAGAATCACTGGATTCTATTCCGGCCTGATTGAGAACCGACAGATGGATAGCCGATGCTGTGACAGAGCATCAGGAACGTATTTCCAATGAGAGGATGGGAGGTAGCCATTGACAACGGTGAAACCCTTGCATAAGCTTGCCATGGAAAGGAGTAAGAAGGATTGGATGAAGACATTAGGAAAGCAAAGAGACGGAAGGGAAGGCATCTTCATTCGCTTATCTGAAGCTCTCACCAATGTTATGCATAAGTATCTCTATCTTTATCTTATTACTTTATTCATCATCTATACCCATTTGAGTCTGCCTGACTGAGATTTACAAGGTGACCATAGCTTGCTTCATACCACCAATCTCCGTGGGATCGACCCTTACTCGCGTAAGGTTTATTACTTGGACGACCCAGTGCACTTGCTGGTTAGTTGTGCGAAGTTGTGTTTATGCCATGGTATTGAGCACCAAGTCTTTGGAGCCATTACTAGGGATTGTTTATGTTTTGAAAAGTATTGATCACAATTTCGTGCACCAAGTTTTTGGCGCCGTTGCCGGGGATTGTTCTTGTGTATGGACAACTGACGGTTCATCTTGTTGCTTAGATTAGGTATTATTTTTTTCGAAATTCTTGAAGATGAATTCTAGAGTTTCATGATGATTTGTTGAAATCTGGCTGGCTGAGAAGCCATGTCTAATCTCATTGGACCGAGGTTTCAACTTATCATCACAGAAGCTTGTTGATTTTTTATCAATCTTGCTTTTGGAGCAGTGATCTGCTAAGGCTCGGCTGGCCTTTGGCCATGTCTAGTGTTTTGGACCGAAGCTTTCTTTGAAAGCTTGGCTGGCTGTGAAGCCATGTCTAATTCCTGGACCGGAGTCTTAGACTAGCATTGCACTAATTCCTGGAATTCTCATTAAGAATTTTGATATCTTTTTCCACTTAATTTTCGAAAATCACAAAAAAATTCACAAAAACCATAAAAACCAAAAATATTTGATGTTTCTTGCTTGAGTCTAGTGTCTCATCTTAAGTTTGGTGTCAATTGCATGCATTCATGTGTCTTAAGGATCTTCAAGTAATTCTCGATGATTTCTTACTTTGATCTTTGAATTCTTTTGACTTGAGTGTTTATGTGTCTCATATAGTGTCAATAGTATACAAACTGCTAAGTTTGGTGTCTTGCATGCATTGTTATTTGATTCTTGTTGCATTTTGATTATTAAAAATCCAAAAATATTTTTTATTTTGTGTCTTTTCAAGTCAATAATACAGAGAATTGAAGCTTCAGAACATACTGCAGAGGAATTATACAGAAAAAGCTGGGCATTCAAAAATGCCCAGTGAAGAAGGCAGACTGGCGTTTAAACGCCAGCCAGGGTACCTGGTTGGGCGTTTAACGCCCAAAAAGGGTGCATTTTGGGCGTTAAACGCCAGAATGGATACCATTCTGGGCGTTTAACGCCAGGATGGTGCTAGGGGGAAGATTTTGTTTTCAAATCAATTTTTTTCAAGTTTTCAAAGTTTTTCAAAATCAAATCTTTTTCAAATCATATCTTTTCAATCAAATGTTTTCAAAATTAATTTCTTTCCTTTTTTTAAGGATACTTACTAACAATTAATGATTTGATTGAACATTTTTTGCCTTTTCTGTTGAGGAAGGTTTTATGTTTGAATCATATCTTTTCTTGTTAGGCAAGTCATTAATTTTTAAAATCAAATCTTTTTCAAATCATATCTTTTCAATCAAATGTTTTCAAAATCAATTTCTTTCCTTTTTCAAAGATACTTACTAACAATTAATGATTTGATTGAACATCTCAAATTTGTTACCTTTTCTGTTGAGAAAGGTTTAATGTTTGAATCATATCTTTTTCCTGTTAGGCAAGTCATTAATTTTAAAATCATATCTTTTAAAATTGTTTTCAAATCAAATCCTTTTAAAAATTGTTTTCAAATCATATCTTTTCAATCATATCTTTTTAATCACATCTTTTTCAAAATAGTTTTCAATCAAATCTTTTTAAGTTCTAATTTCAAAATCTTTTTCAAAAATCACTTGATTTCTTTCTTACTTTTAATTTCGAAAATCAATTAGTGGTTTTCAAAAATGTTTTCAAAATATTTTAATTAATTTTCGAAAAAAAATATTTCCCTCCCTCTCACATCCTTCTATTTATGGAGTACCACTCCTTCTTAATGCACAATTCGAACCTTATCTAAGTAAAGTTCGAATTCTTCTTCTCCTTCTTCTTTCTATTTCTCTTTTCCTCTGACACCTCAAGGAATCTCTATACTATGACATAGAGGACTCCACATTTTTTTGTTCTCTTCTCTTTCATATGAGCAGGAGCAGAGACAAAGGCATTCTTGTTGAAGCTGACCCTGAACCCGAAAGGACCTTGAAGAGAAAGCTAAGAGAAGCCAAAGCACAACTCTCTTTAGAGGACCTGACCGAATTCTTCAAAGAAGAAGAAGACATGGCAGCCGAAAACAACAATAATGCAAACAATGCAAGGAAGGTACTGGGTGACTTTACTGCACCTACTCCTGATTTTTATGGGAGAAGCATCTCTATCCCTGCCATTGGAGCAAACAACTTTGAGCTTAAACCTCAATTAGTTTCTCTAATGCAACAGAATTGCAAGTTCCATGGACTTCCAATGGAAGATCCTCATCAGTTCTTAGCTGAATTCTTGCAAATCTGTGACACAGTCAAGACTAATGGGGTAGACCCTGAGGTTTATAGACTGATGCTATTCCCTTTTGCTGTAAGAGACAGAGCTAGGACATGGTTGGACTCTCAACCTAAAGAAAGCCTGGACTCTTGGAAAAAGCTAGTCAATGCCTTCTTGGCAAAGTTCTTTCCACCTCAAAGATGGAGCAAGCTTAGAGTGGAAGTCCAAACTTTCAGACAGAAGGATGGAGAATCCCTCTATGAAGCTTGGGAAAGATACAAACAATTAATCAGAAAATGTCCGTCTGACATGCTTTCTGAATGAAGCATCATAGGTATTTTCTATGATGGTCTCTCTGAACTATCCAAGATGTCTTTGGATAGCTCTGCTGGAGGATCTCTTCATCTGAAGAAGACGCCTACAGAGGCTCAAGAGCTCATTGAAATGGTTGCAAATAACCAATTCATGTACACTTCTGAAAGGAATCCTGTGAACAATGGGACAAGTCAGAAGAAAGGAGTTCTTGAGATTAATGCTCTGAATGCCATATTGGCTCAGAACAAGATATTGACTCAACAAGTCAATTTGATTTCTCAAAGTCTGTCTGGAATGCAAAATGCACCAAGCAGTACTAAGGAGGCTTCATCTGAGGAAGAAGCTTATGATCCTGAGAACCCTTCAATGGAAGAGGTGAATTACCTAGGAGAACCCTATGGAAACACCTATAATTCTTCTTGGAGAAATCACCCAAATCTCTCATGGAAGAATCAAGAGAGACCTCAACAAGGTTTCAATAATAATGGTGGAAGAAACAGGTTTAACAATGGCAAACCTTTTCCATCATCTTCTCAGCAACAGACAGAGAATTCTAAGCAGAACCCCTCTGACTTAGCAACCATGGTCTCTGATCTAATCAAAACCACTCAAAGTTTCATGACTGAAACAAGGTCTTCCATTAGGAATTTGGAAGGACAAGTGGGACAGCTGAGCAAGAAAGTTACTGAACTCCCTCCAAGTACTCTTCCAAGCAACACAGAAGAAAATCCAAAAGGAGAGTGCAAAGCCATCAATATGGCCGAATTTGGAGAGGAAGGGGAGGAAGTGAACGCCACTGAGGAAGACCTCAATGGGCGTGCACTAGCCTCCAATGAGTTCCCCAATGAGGAATAATGGGAATCTGAGACTCAACATGAGACCATAGAGATTCCATTGGACTTACTTCTGCCTTTCATGAGCTCTGATGAGTATTCTTCCTCTGAAGAGGATGAGTATGTCACTGAAGAGCAAGTTGCTAAGTACCTTGGAGCAATCATGAAGCTAAATGACAAGTTATTTGGAAATGAGACTTGGGAGGATGAACCTCCTTTGCTCACCAAAGAACTAGATGACTTGTCTAGGCAGAAACTACCTCAAAAGAGACAAGACCCTGGGAAGTTTTCCATACCTTGTACCATAGGCACTATGACCTTCAAGAAGGCTCTGTGTGACTTAGGGTCAAGTGTAAACCTCATGCCTCTCTCAGTAATGGAGAAGCTAAGGATCTTTGAGGTACAAGCTGCAAAAATCTCACTAGAGATGGCAGACAACTCAAGAAAACAAGCTTATGGACTTGTAGAGAATGTTTTGGTTAAGATTGAAGACCATTACATCCCTACTGATTTCATAGTCCTAGAGACTGGGAAGTGCATGGATGAAACCATCATCCTTGGCAGACCCTTCCTAGCCACAGCAAAGGCTGTGATTGATGTTGATGGAGGTGAACTGATCATTCAAGTGAATGGAGAATCCTTTGTGTTTAAGGCTCAAGGATATCCCTCTGTCACCATAGAGATGAAGCATGAAGAGCTTCTCTCAAATCAGAGTCAAGAAGAGCCCCCACAGTCAAACTCTAAGTTTGGTGTTGGGAGGCCACAACCAAACTCTAAGTTTGGTGTTGAACCCCCACATTCAAACTCTAAGTTTGGTGTTGGGAGGTTCCAACATTGCTCTGAGTATCTGTGAGGCTCAATGAGAGCTCTCTGTCAAGCTACTGACATTAAAGAAGCGCTTGTTGGGAGGCAACCCAATGATTATAATTTATATAGTTTCTTTTGTTATTTTATGTTTTTTTGTAGGTTGATGATCATAAGAAGTCACAAAATCCATTGAAAAAAGCAAAAACAAAATGAAAAACAGGAAGAAAAACAGCACACCCTGGAGGAAGATGTTGCTGGCGTTCAAACGCCAGTAAACCTAGCAGTTGGGCGTTTAACGCCCAGTCTGGCACCATTCTGGGCGTTTAACGCCAGAAAGGGGCACCAGACTGGCGTTAAACGCCAGAAAAGGGTAAGAACCTGGCGTTAAACGCCAGGAATGGGCATCAGCCCGGCGTTTAACGTCAGAAATGCCTCAAAACGTGATTTTGAGCAACATTTGGTGCAGGGATGACTTTTCCTTGACACCACAGGATCTGTGGACCCCACAGGACCCCACCACCACTCTCTCTCTTCTTCCCCCATTCACCAATCACCTCAACACCTCTTCCCCAAAAACCCTTCACCTATCAAATCCCATCTTTCTCTTCACCACTCACATCCATCCTTCATAAAACCCCACCAACCTCACCCTTCAAATTCAAACCACTTTCCCTCCCAAACCCACCCATAATGGCCGAATACACCACCATCTCCCTCTTCCTCATTTCTTCTTCATCTACTCTCTTCTTTCTTCTTTTGCTCGAGGACGAGCAAACATTTTAAGTTTGGTGTGGTAAAAGCGTTGCTTTTTCGTTTTTCCATAACCATTATGGCATCCAAGGCCGGAGAAACCTCTAGAAAGAGGAAAGGGAAGGCAAAAGCTTCCACCTCCGAGTCATGGGAGATGGATAGGTTCATCTCAAGGGTGCATCAAGACCACTTTTGTGAAGTTGTGGCCTTGAAGAAGGTGATCCCCGAGGTCCCCTTTTCACTCAAAAAGGGTGAATATCCGGAGATCCGCCATGAGATCCAAAGAAGATGTTGGGAAGTACTTACCAACCCCATTCAACAAGTTGAAATCTTGATGGTTCAAGAGTTCTATGCCAATGCATGGATCACCAAGAGCCATGATCAAAGTATGAACCCGGATCCAAAGAATTATCTTACTATGGTTCGGGGGAAATACTTGGATTTTAGTCCGGAAAGTGTGAGGGTGGCGTTCAACTTGCCTATGATGCAAGGAGATGAACATCCTTACACAAGAAGGGTCAACTTTGATCAAAGGTTGGACCAAGTCCTCACAATCATATGTGAAGAGGGCGCACAATGGAAGAGAGATTCAAGAGGCAAGCCGGTTCAATTGAGAAGGCATGACCTCAAACCGTGGCTAGAGGATGGTTGGAGTTTATCCAACGCTCAATCATTCCCACTAGCAACCGGTCCGAAGTTACTTTAGACCGGGCCATCATGATCCATAGCATCATGATTGGAGAAGAAGTGGAAGTTCATGAGGTTATAGCCCAAGAACTCTACAAGGTGGCGGATAAGTCCTCTACCTTAGCAAGGTTAGCCTTCCCTCACCTCATTTGTCACCTCTGTTATTCAGTTGGAGTTGACATAGAGGGAGACATCACCATTGATGAGGATAAGCCCATTACCAAGAAAAGGATGGAGCACACAAGAGACCCCTCTCATCATGAGATCCCTGAGATGCCTCAAGGGATGCACTTTCCTCCACAAAACTATTGGGAGCAACTAAACACCTCCCTAGGAGAATTGAGTTCCAACATGGGACAACTAAGGGTGGAGCACCAAGAACACTCCATTCTCCTCCATGAAATAAGAGAAGATCAAAGAATCATGAGAGAGGAGCAACAAAGGCAAGGAAGAGACATTGAGGAGCTCAAGCACTCCATAGGACCTTCAAGAGGAAGGAAGAGCCGCCATCACTAAGGTGGACCCGTTCCTTGATTTCCTTGTTCTTTATTCTTCTATTTTTCGAATTTTTATGCTTATGTTTATCCATATTTGTGTCTTATGATCATTAGTGTCTTAGTGTCTATGCCTTAAAGTTATGAATGTCCTATGAATCCATCACCTTTCTTAAAATAAAAACGTGCTTAATTGAAAAGGAAAAGAATTGCATGAATTTTGAATTTTATAACAGTTTAATCATTTTGATGTGGTGGCAACACTTTTGTTCTCTGAATGTATGCTTGAACAGTGCATATGTCTTTTGAATTTGTGGTTCATGAATGTTGGCTCTTGAAAGAATGATGAAAAAGGAGACATGTTACTGAGGATCTGAAAAATCATAAAAATGATTCTTGAAGCAAGAAAAAGCAGTGAAAACAAAAAAAAAGGAGAAGCAAACAAAAAAAAAACCGAAAAAAATTATAGAAAGAGAAAGAAAAAGAAAGAAAAAGAGTTGTGATCCAAGGCAATAAGAGTGTGCTTAAGAACCCTGGACACCTCTAGTTGGGGACTTTAGCAAAGCTGAGTCACAATCTGAAAAGGTTCACCCAATTATGTGTCTGTGGCATGTATGTATCCAGTGGTAATACTGGAAGACAGAGTGCTTTGGACCACGGCCAAGACTCAATAAGTAGCTGTGTTCAAGAATCATCATACTTAACTAAGAGAATCAATAACACTATCTGGATTCTGAGTTCCTAAAGAAGCCAATCATTCTGAGTTCCAAGGGATAAAGTGAGATGCCAAAACTGTTCAGAGGCAAAAAGCTAAAAGCCCCGCTCATCTAATTAATACTGATCTTCATAGATGTTTTTGGAGTTCATTGCATATTCTCTTCTTTTTATCTTATTTGATCTTTAGTTGCTTGGGGACAAGCAACAATTTAAGTTTGGTGTTGTGATGAGCGGATAATTTGTACGCTTTTTGGCATTGTTTTTAGTATGTTTTTAGTAGTTTTAGTTGAGTTCTTAGTATATTTTTATTAGTTTTTAGTTAAAATTCACTTTTCTAGACTTTACTATGAGTTTGTGTGTTTTTCTGTGATTTCAGGTATTTTCTGGCTGAAATTGAGGGACCTGAGCAAAAATCTGATTCAGAGATTGAAAAGGACTGCAGATGCTGTTGGATTCTGACCTCCTTGCACTCGAAGTGGATTTTCTGGAGCTACAGAAGCCCAATTGGCGCGCTCTCAACGGCGTTGGAAAGTAGACATCCTGGGCTTTCCAGCAATATATGATAGTCCATACTTTGCCCAAGATTTGATGGCCCAAACCGGCGTTCAAAGTCACCTACAGAAATTCCAGCGTTAAACGCCGGAACTGGCACCTAATTGGGAGTTAAACGCCCAAACTGGCATAAAAGCTGGCGTTTAACTCCAAGAGAAGTCTCTACACGAAAATGCTTCATTGCTCAGCCCAAGCACACACCAAGTGGGCCCGGAAGTGGATTTTTATGTCATTTACTCATCTTTGTACACCTTAGGCTACTAGTTTTCTATAAGTAGGACCTTTTACTATTGTAATAGGAAGAGTCTTTCGATCATGTTTTGATGATTGAACTCACTTTGGGAGGCTGGCCATTCGGCCATGCCTAGACCTTGTTCTTATGTATTTTCAACGGTGGAGTTTCTACACACCATAGATTAAGGTGTGGAGCTCTGCTGTACCTCGAGTATTAATGCAATTATTATTGTTCTTCTATTCAATTCCGCTTGTTCTTTGTCCAAGATATCACTTGTTCTTCAACTTGATGAAGGTGATGATTGACACTCATCATCATTCTCACCTATGAACAAGGTGACTGACAACCATTCTTGTTCTACAAGCATCTGAGGCTTAGTGAATATCTCTTGGATTTCTGATTGCATGATGCATGGTTGATCGCCTGACAAACCGAGTGCTCGCCTGACAAACGAGCCAGCCATTCCGTGAGATCAGAGTCTTCGTGGTATAGGCAAGAACTGATGGCGGCATTCAAGAGAATCCGGAAGGTCTAACCTTGTCTGTGGTATTCTGAGTAGGATTCAATGATTGAATGACTGTGACGTGCTTCAAACTCCTGAGGGCGGGGCGTTAGTGACAGACGCAAAAGAATCACTGGATTCTATTCCGGCCTGATTGAGAACCGACAGATGGATAGCCGATGCTGTGACAGAGCATCAGGAATGTATTTCCAATGAGAGGATGGGAGGTAGCCATTGACAACGGTGAAACCCTTGCATAAGCTTGCCATGGAAAGGAGTAAGAAGGATTGGATGAAGACATTAGGAAAGCAAAGAGACGGAAGGGAAGGCATCTTCATTCGCTTATCTGAAGCTCTCACCAATGTTATGCATAAGTATCTCTATCTTTATCTTATTACTTTATTCATCATCTATACCCATTTGAGTCTGCCTGACTGAGATTTACAAGGTGACCATAGCTTGCTTCATACCACCAATCTCCGTGGGATCGACCCTTACTCGCGTAAGGTTTATTACTTGGACGACCCAGTGCACTTGCTGGTTAGTTGTGTGAAGTTGTGTTTATGCCATGGTATTGAGCACCAAGTCTTTGGAGCCATTACTAGGGATTGTTTATGTTTTGAAAAGTATTGATCACAATTTCGTGCACCAGCATTCCATTCATCTCTGCCCAGTTTTCGAATTTCCCCACTGTTACACGTTTTTGGGAAGTTAGTGTTGAAATCTTGTGATTTTGGGTGTTTAGGGATACTCCAACATGGATTCTAAGTGAGTTCTATCCCTACTTCATATAGGCTGAGGTAAGAAGTGCTCAAACCCTTGTGATTTGTCATTTTTATGAGCCCTAGGTTGATGTATGTATGTGATATTGGTTATGTTAGTGTATTTGATGATCTTGGTGCACAATTGGGAGATTGGTGTTGCTTGAGGAGCTTTGGTGAGGCTTAGAACTAAGGTTGGTGGAGACTTCCAAAGAAGAGGCTCAATTGATTTGGCTACAAGAGGTACGGTTTAAGTTTCATTTAAGTACCGTGTGGTGTGATGAGAATTCCTAGGCTAGATGCCCCTAGGATTAAGTTTGGATTGTGTAAATGGTTGATGCTAATATGCATAGTTGGTATGTAATGTGAATTGATGATTGGGTTGAGAATTGTGTGGCTTTGTATGCTTGGTGTATTGAAAATTTGATGTATTGGGTAATGAGTATTAATTTGTGGTTTATGCATTTAAATTGTGAAATTGGGCCGGAGGCCGTAAATTTTGGGCCGGAGGCCGGAAAGAGGTAAGGGAGGTAAGTTGATGTGTGCATTGTATGATGACACAAGTGATTGGATGAATTTCATATAATGAATATATGAATGATTGGGTTGGTTATTGAATAATGAGGTTTGAGGAGTTGAAGTGTGGAAATTGGTAATTTTGGGTGAAATTGTATAGATGAGGTATGTTTGATTTTGGTTGAGATATATTATGTGGTCAGTGTATGTGAGTATGATATTGATGCCTTGATGGTATGATAATGCATGAGAGATGTGTATGTTGTGATATATGCTGAGGAATGATTAAGGTTGATTTGGGGGTGGAACCACGTGATAGTGAGTATGATATTGATTATGTATAATGATGGTTGATTAGAAATAGTATTGTTGGAAATTGGGATGAGGGAGGAGGTATGACATGTTGATATGTTTGTAATTTAGCCATTTGTTTGAAATGGGTAAAGATGGTTATATGGCGGTTTTGTGAATCGTGGTAAAGTGTTAATGTATGAGTTGAGGAGGCTTGATGTTAATTTTGATATATTTTGATTGGTTTCAAAAAGGGTTGAAATTGGCATGTTTTGGTTGATTTTGAAAAGAGTTGAAAATGACTTGTTTTGAAAATGGCACTTTGTGGTTTTGTATGAAAAACATGGTTTTTGGGCATACTTTGACGGGACATAACTTGGACTACTGGTGCACGAAATTGCAATAACACTTTTGCAATCCCGCACAACTAACCAGCAAGTGCACTGGGTCGTCCAAGTAATACCTTGCGTGAGCAAGGGTCGATCCCACGGAGATTGTCGGCTTGAAGCAAGCTATGGTTATCTTGTAAATCTTAGTCAGGATATCAGAAATTATTAGGATTGATTGTAAAAAGCAAAAGAACATGTAATGGTTACTTGTATTGCAGTAATGGAGAATGGGTTGAGGTTTGGAGATGCTCCATCTTCTGAATCTCTGCTTTCCTACCGTCTTCTTCATCAAACACGCAAGTCTCCTTCCTTGGCAAGCTCGTGTAGGGTTTCACCGTTGTCAATGGCTACCTCCCATCCTCGCAGTGAAAGCTAATGCACGCACTCTGTCACAGTACTGCCAATCACCGGTTTGGTTCCCTCCCCTACCGGAATAGAATCCCTCTTTTGCGTCTGTCACTAACGCCCAGTAGGTTACAGGTTTGAAGCACGTCACAGTCATTCAATCATTGAATCCTACTCAGAATACCACAGACAAGGTTTAGACCTTCCGGATTCTCTTGAATGCTGCCATCAGGTCCTGCCTATACCACGAAGATTCCGATGAAAGAACCCAAGAGATAACTACTCAATCTAAGATAGAACAGAGGTGGTTGTCAGGCACGTGTTCATAGTTGAGAATGATGATGATTGTCACGGATCATCACATTCATCCGGATTAAGAACAAGTGTTATCTTAGAATGGAGGCAAGCATGATTGAATAAGAAACAGTAGTAATTGCATTAATCCATCAAGACACAGCAGAGCTCCTCACCCCCAACCATGGGGTTTAGAGGCTCATACTGTGGAAAGAAACGTGTACAAAATGTTATGAGGTCATAAGGTACGGATACAATGTCAAAAGATCCTATAAGTAGTAAACTAGTGTCCTAAGTTTACAGAAATGAGTAAATGACAGAAAAATCCACTTCCGGGCCCACTTGGTGTGGCTTGGGCTGAGCAATGAAGGAATTTCGTGTAGAGACCTTTCTGGAGTTAAACGTCAGCTTTCATGCCAGTTTGGGCGTTTAACTCCAAATTTTATGCCAGTTCCGGCGTTTAACGCTGGAATTTCTGTAGGTGACTTTGAGCGCCGGTTTGGGCCATCAATCTTGGGCAAAGTATGGACTATTATATATTGCTGGAAAGCCCAGGATGTATACTTTCCAATGCCGTTGAGAGCGCGCCAATTGGGCTTCTGTAGCTCCAGAAAATCCTCTTCGAGTGCAGGGAGGTCAGAATCCAACAACATCTGCAGTCCTTTTCAGTCTCTGGATCAGATTTTTGCTCAGGACCCTCAATTTCAGTCAGAAAATACCTGAAATCACAGAAAAACACACAAACTCATAGTAAAGTCCAGAAAAGTGAATTTTAATTAAAAACTAATAAAAATATACTAAAAACTAACTAAAAGATACTAAAAACATACTAAAACAATGCCAAAAAGCATACAAATTATCCGCTCATCACAACACCAAACTTAAATTGTTGCTGTCCCCAAGCAACTGAAAATCAAAATAGGATAAAAAGAAGAATATACTATAGACTCCAAAATATCAAAGAAACATAGCTCCAATTAGATGAGCGGGACTAGTTGCTTTTGCCTCCGAACAGTTTTGGCATCTCACCCTATCCTTTGAAGTTCAGAATGATTGGCATCTATAAGAACTCAGAACTCAGATAGTGTTATTGATTCTCCTAGTTAAGTATATTGATTCTTGAACATAGCTAGTGTATGAGTCTTGGCTGTGGCCCAAAGCACTCTGTCTTCCAGTATTACCACCGGATACATACATGCCACAGACACATAATTGGGTGAACCTTCTTAGATTGTGACTCAGCTTTGCTAAAGTCCCCAATTAGAGGTGTCCAGGGTTCTTAAGCACACTCTTGTTGCCTTGGATCACAACTTTATTTCCTTCTCTTTTTTTTTCTTTTCTTTTTCTTTTTCCTTCTTCTTTTTTTTTCGAAAATTTTTTTTTTTCACTGCTTTTCTTGCTTCAAGAATCAATTTGATGATTTTTCAGATCCTCAATAACTGTTCTCTTTCTCCTCATTCTTTCAAGAGCCAACAATTTTAACATTCTTAAAACAACAAATTCAAAAGACATATGCACTGTTCAAGCATTCATTCGGAAAACAAAAAGTATTGTCACCACATCAAACTAATTCAACTAGTTTCAGAGACAAATTTCGAAACCCTGTACTTCTTGTTCTTTTGTGATTAAAGCATTTTTCTTTTAAGAGAGGTGATGGATTCATAGGACATTCATAGCTTTAAGGCATAAACTTTATTAATTTTATTAATTAAGAACAAGACTCAAATATAGATATAAGATGAGACTAAAAAAATAAAAATAGAAAACAAAAGAAAAACGAAAAAAATAGGCTCCTAATGATAGAGGTTTTCACAGAGTTAGGACTCAACAACCTTGATTTTGAGAAGTGGATGCTCCCTCAGTTTGAGAGGAAAGCTTTTGGCGTTTCATCTCTTGAATTTCACGCCCCTGCTTCTCTTGTTCTTTCCATTGTCTTCTTGGTGATTGGATGTTCTATGGGTATGAGTTCATCTTCTTCTATCTTCACCCCAGCCTTTTTACAGAGCAAGGAGATCAAGCTTGGGTAAGCCAATTTGGTTACAGTGGAATTCCTATTTGCAATTGTGTAAATCTCACAAGCAATCACATGATGGACCTTCACCTCTTTTCCAAGCATGATGCAATGAATCATCGCTGCTCTCTTGATGGTGACCTCAGAACGGTTGCTAGTGGGCAATATGGAATGCCCAATAAAGTCTAGCCAACCTCTTGCAATTGGTTTGAGGTCTCCCCTCTTGAGTTGGTTTGGGACACCCTTAGAATTGGTTATCCACTTAGTTCCAGGGAGGCATATGTCCTCTAGAACCTGATCCAACCCCTTATCTACTCTCACCATCCTCCTATTAAAGGAATCAGGATCATCTTGTAGTTGAGGCAATTTGAATATTGCTCTTATTTTGTCCAGATGGAAGTATAACTTTCCCTCTGACCATGGTTCTATGGGTATGGTAAGCAGTTCCAGTCATTCTCTGCTTATCTGTTAGCCACAGATTTGAGTAGAATTCCTGAACCATGTTCCTTCCAACTTTGTCTCAGGATTGGTTAGAACTTCCCATCCTCTGTTTCGAATTTGCTCTTGGATCCCGGATATCATCTTCTTTCAGATCAAATTTAACTTCCGGGATCACTGACCTCAGACCCATTATTTATGATAATGGTCTTCATGTTCTTTGGTTAAGAACTTCTCTTCATTCCAAATTCT